>NC_137628.1:2621909-2729409 GCF_963383615.2 Lipophrys pholis | reverse complement strand
AATTTGCTTTATATGTGTAATTCAGGTTGAAGATTTGAGGTTTTTACTCCCACATTCCTCTCACTTCGTCTCCTCGTTATAAATGTTTTACATTTACACGACAATGTTTCAAGTGAAAACAGATCTGTTTTGCGTTTTCATTTCAGAAATGTTTCAACATTCTGAAAACCATGTCTGTTCACATGGAAGAGACGGAAACACTGAAAATGATGTAGCTAGAACATCGGTCACTAGTTGGCGCTGTTGTTTGTTTTTGTAATGAAACCACACACACACACACGCAGCAGAGAACAATCCGCTCTCAACATAAAACAATGACAAAGACGACTCTAAAACTACCGAGTCCCAGGAGAATATGGACTGGGAGTCTTGACACTCTGGAGGAAACGCTGTTCTGGTCGTCCAGCTGCTGAGCATGAGCAGAAGAACCATTTACTACAGTCGTGGTGCGCAAGTGCAATAGCAGCGTTTCTGCTGTCAACACAGAGACAGGAGTGTTTCCAGACAGTGTTGTTTCCTCTCATCTACACAGAGCCAGAGCTTATTCTAACCCTAACCCTAAAGTTCCACCCTGGGAGCTGTTTTCAAAAACTCTGCGCACCATTGTCGTGTAAATCGACACCAAAAATGCAACGAACGAAGGTTTTGCGTTTTCGCTTGAAATCATTACAGCGTGAATGGGCCCTAAAACTACTCCACCATGAATAAAAAGGCATAAATGTATTATAAAAAGTGAAGTAAGGCTGAAACGTCGCAGCACAGTGAAGCTCACTGTTTTCCTCATGCTCAATAATCCATTTTAAACAATCTCCACAGGCAGCTTGTATCCATCGTAACAGATTCACTAATTACCACCATTTCTACTAAACCCCTGGCAGTGCTTTGGTTTAAGTCTTGGTCTTTATTAAGGGGTCCAGGCTTGGATGGCAGTTGGGGCAGAAAGGCAAAAAATGAGACACAAATACAGCGTGTGATGCAATAAAGTGCTGTGAAAAACACAAGTGAATTCCATTTATGAAAGTACTCCTAACAAAATGAACATGTGGAACTTTTGGAAACCCCGGTTTGGGTTAAGTAAAGACAAAAACAAATGACTTGTATAGAAGTGATTTACCAAAAGAAGTGAAGACGACACGTGAGTTCACAACCACCCACTCCATTCAAAAACACACACACACACACACACACACACACACACACACACACACACACACACACACACACACACACACCACAAGCTCCTTTGTCATCTGCAGTCACACACATCTCATGTAACCTGTCCTCCGCCTGTCTCTGTGGCACCAATCCATTGTGCTCAGCTTCAGCGTCTCTCCAATGAGGAAGATTCAAGCACAACGCCGAACGCTCCAACAGAAACCTTCAGACCGCACCATGTGCCGGCTGAGCAACAGGCGGGGTTAATCGTTCACCAGAGCGAAGCCTTGAAGGCTTCGCGGTGGAGGTGGAGGGTTCAGGCGTCAAGACATGGCTGCAGCTCCTGATACCACCCAACCACACTGGACACCACTGGGTCCCGTCCTGGGGTGGGACCAAATCAAGGCCTATCTGAGTAGAACTTGTTTTCCCTGTTGGCTTTATCCAGGTACTCCAGATTGCTGAAAAAGACCCCAAGCCTGGACTCAAACCAGGGGTTTTCTCACAGTGAGCCAGGAGTGCTCACCACTACACCGCCTTTGAATCTAGTGTTAAGTACAATCCACAGTTCACACATAACATTACTATTCCTGTTTCATTGATATAGAATAGAATAGAATAGAATAGAATAGAATAGAATAACTTTCGTAACCACAGAGGGACATTCTTGAAACCAAATTGATGTGGCTGCCATGCAAGGCCCTTTATACATCCAGTGGGAGCAGTTTGGGGTTCAGTGTCTTGCTCAAGGACACATCGTCTCCCTCATATTAACTGGGAGAGATGGGGAATTGAACCTGCAACCTTTCAAAAGACATTATATTCTTTTCATTAGGTTTCTCTCATTTGAACGACTGACAAGTGTCGGAAGAGCACAAAATAACTGAACTGTAAAAGATGAAGGGTAAGACCACTATTACAGCATCGACAGAAAAACTGCTGTTAGGAAGTTACCAACAGATTCCCGGAGAACCCAAACCCTCCCAGTCACAAGAATAACAGTAATCACTGGTATCTGTTATTATATTCTGATGATATAATGGTCAATAAGAGTTTCAAAATGAGGGGTGGTAGAGGAACTGAGGGGGGCAGGAGAGAAAGTAAAAGCATGAAACAGGTTTAAGTGAAAAACCACAAGTCTATCAAGTGTGCCAACTGTAGGAAAATAGAAAAGCGTAACAGAAATGTTTAAGTAAAGGCATCTAGGGACCCAGAGAAGTGTTTTTCTTTCTTCACTGGTTATTTAAATCCCTGGAGCAGACACCACCCGAGCACCCTGGACTCCATCATCCAACAGTTAAATATGTGGAAGAAGTTGAAAACACTGATTCACCTGTATCGATGACCAGCACTGACGGATCAATCCAGAATAATGACAGTACTTTCCACTCTAACCAGTTTGGGGGTTATGATCCTGGAGTGACACTTGCCTCCAGAGACAGCAGGCTGATTGTGTTGCAATGGCACCTTTGCTCTTCGGAGCAGCTCCATGAATTATTAGCCAGCTGCTCTTTAATCTTCCATCTCGACCCTGCGGGCTTTTCGGTCCCTCCCGCTTCACGACTCGAGAGGCGATAAAGTGCTGCTAACGCCAGCTAGCCTCGTTAGCAGCGTGACAGAGGAGCGACACAAACAAACATGGAGCTGTCAGAGCACGAGCGAGAAGAAGAAGCGCGTGTCAGCGGAGAAAGAGAAGGAAACGTGTTTCTAACGTCCGTCACTCACCCAGAACTCCTCTCCCTTCTTCTTTCTCTTTCACTCCCGCTTCTCCAGCTCCGGTCTGCCGTTAGCTGGCTGATGAGAGTCTCTGTCTGTTTGTGTGTGACGTCCAGTAACCTCCTCCTAACACTCCTCCGCCCCCTCCTCCTCTTCCTCCTCCCTGCCTCTCCTCCTCCTCCGCCTCCCCGCCTCTCCTCCTCGACCTCCTCCCCGCCTCTCCTCCTCCTCTTCCTCCTCCTCCTCCCCGCCTCTCCTCCTCTTCCTCCTCCTCCTCTTCCTCCTCTTCCTCCTCCTCCTCCTCCTCCCCGGGCGGCAGACTTCCTCCTCCCGCTGCTAACTGTCGGCTGTCAGGCTGGAGTCTCCCGCTGTTAGCGGTTAGCTTAGCGTGAGCTGGTGGCTGTGGTCCTGAGGAGCCCCGGGAGCTGCGGGGAGCTGCGGGGAAAGTAGCCGGTGCTCCCCGGTGTGTGCTCCGGCTCGGCTCGGGTTCGGGCTCGGCTCCCTGGTCCCTCAGCGTTACCGTGCTGACGTCACGGCGTAGATAAACACGAGCTCACAATGTAAACATCATGTGGTAATAATAAGAATAACAATATTATTATTATTATATACATGAGGAATATTATCAATAATAATTTAAAACACCATTAGAAAACGTACAGTTGTATTTATAATTGAAAGAAAAAGCCTAGAATGTAACTAAAAAAACGGATTTAATCAGTGGCAGATTTTGCTATGGGCAAGTGGGAAACTGTCAGCTCCTGCATTTCAAATTAGACCAACATCTTGGCTCAGACACAAATTTTCTCTTTTATTACTGAAACAGTTCAGAGAAAAGTATTTCTGAAAACAAATAAGCTGTGCAGTTGAAAAGTTAAAACACCGGCTTCGCAGTTGACAGCTTTGAGTGATGTGTTCAGGTGCATCACGTAATTCCGCCCTCCGACATTCAAACATGATTAAAATATGACTGATGGTCATTAGCGAGCTGGAACTTGCATACGCAGCGGGGCGCTATCACGTGCGCAGAGAAGACCATTTTTGCATGGCCACTGGATATAATTAATGCAAGTAACTTTCATTTGCATTAAAAAAATGGCAAAAAATTTGAAGAAAAAAAATGGCTTGACTACTACTTTTTAAATTTCTTTTAAAATTAGCATTTAATTGTTGATATTTTAAATAATTAAAGAAAATTAAGAAACAGAAATCGTACAAAGAAGACACACATCCTGTTTTGAAATAATACAAGAATAAGTAAAAAAAAAAAAAAAAAAAAGCACATTAAAAAAGAGCTTATTTAAAACAAAAAAAAAAATCCCAAAATATCAGAAAATATCTATTGGACTACTATTACTACTAGTACTAATGTTAAAAGTGATAATGTAAATGATAACAATGATAATCATCATCTTTATCATGATGAAATATTTTCTTCTTTCTTTAAATTAAAATTTTGATAAGAAATAAAATACATTAAAACAACGTGAAAGAAGAAGTGCATTTTGTATTCTCCTAAGAAATTAAAAATTCAAACATATTGCATCGCTAATGACTAAAAACGTGGTTTAAAAGATCACATGAGCAATGGAGTTTCTAGATTTAATTAAAAGAAGACACAGTTCTAATGTGAATATATTGCTTTATTTAAAATATATGCACTTTAAACAACAGGGACGTGTTTCCATACACTGACTATACAGATATTGATTCAAACATTTATTCCCTGTACAGACACATATATTTAAAACAAATGTCATGTTAACTACGTGTGTGTGTGTGTGTGTGTGTGTGTGTGTGTGTGTGTGTGTGTGTGTGTGTGTGTGTGTGTGTGTGTGTGTGTGTGGGTGTGTGTGTGTGTGTGTATTTTCATGGATACAACCTATGATGTCCATGATATTTTTTGTTTTTAAAGTTAATGGATATCGTCACTAAGAAAAAAGAATCAATATGTAATTACTCATTGTCATTCTCTATTAAGATCAATAGAATAAAAATGTATATGCAGGAGTACATAATGTTTTTTTTCTTTTATCATTATTAATAACAGCAATCACATTTGAATCATTGTTTATTCTTTGGTATTAAACGCCATCAATTTAGAAAAGTATTACATATTATTGAGTAATAATCAACTATTTACAAATTAACGGAACGTTAAAAGATTTGAAATACATAAAATCTCTTAATTTGAAAGCTCAGAGGGGATAGGGCCTTTTCTGTTGCAGCCCCTCTGTTGTGGAATGAGCTACCACGCACTTGTCATATGAGTAAAAATATTGCAGATTAAATTCTAAATTGGATATAAGATTAAACTGTACAAACTTTGAAACACGGAAAAACAACACATCTATTTGTACAAGTTATATTTTTTCTGAATGGTGCTTTTGTGATATCTTGCTATAGAAAACAGAGTTAGAGCAACAAATATGTAGTTGTGATATTTAGGCAACTAGTAGAAATGATCCCTGTGTGGTTTAACCCAAAGCGACTTTCACTGCCGCTCTACAACGAACCAAAGCTTTTCCAACAGTGCCATCTACAGGTGGAACAATAAACTGCAGATCCGTTTCCAACAGAAAGGGACAGATCAGCCAGCTGAACCTGACGCTGCGTCGCCTTCGTGCTGTTTGGAGTCGTCCCGGCTTGACGGACGTGTGGAAGGCACAAGGTCCGTCTGTCATGACCGAGCTGCCACCACTGCCAGAGTCTCTGAGGCTGCAACACAACAAACAACATCTATACAGCAGGAAGAGTTCATTAGGGTGCACACACGCACAATTACAATTACCGATCTGTGCAGCTAAGTTGAGTCCTTTACGGTTTAAATACAGTATGTATATGTATTATTAATACTATATTCATAGAAGTTTTTAAAATTGTGTTTATGTCAGTTATTTTTCACCACAAGCTAAAGATGCCAACCATCTATAGATTTTTTTTATCAACAGATAATGTTATCTATTGTGACTTTGGTTTGGATCCAGTGACAATATAGAAATACTTTGATAAAGGAACAGTGAGTAGAATAAGCTTTGCATTATTTAGCAATCAGGTTTAAAGGGGATTTTCTAAATGAAAAATATTCAAATTGGTGTTTTTTTATTTGTTTTTTAAACAAAAAAACAAGTTTCTGTCACTGTAAAAATCACACATGAGGTATTTTTGTCCTGATTATCAGCGCCATGGCTGGAAACCATGAGGTCTTGATCGAAAACCTTCCAGCTCCATGAATAATTTGTTGACTCCCTCAAACTCCTCCTGGGGATATTTCTGCTTTTAGAGATGTTATGCGACACTGAAAAAGAAAATTCCCTCCTGACATAAGAGAAAACGTTGCCTGAAAACAGCAGTTTGCGTGTAGATCAGTGTTTCCTGCATGTTTTAAACGTCTCTCAGCTCCAAAACACCTGATTATGATGAATCGTCAAGTTTTCTGTGAGTTGGAGCAGGAAGACGTGTGAAACATGCAGAACCAGAACTGGACACATTCTTACGTTGTCCCTCCACCAGCGAGGCCTCCTCCTGGACTCCATGTGGAACATCTTCTGCTGTGATGTGCTCCTCACCAGCAGGGGGCGCCAGCTCCTCTCCTGCTGCTGGAGCTGAATGGCAGGAGTGGCCGCAGCTTTCCTCCTGCACAGGAGCTGAAGGTTCAGGGTCTGCTTCTGGGAGGAGCTCCAGGTCCGTGGCCGTGGAAGCTGCTGCCAGCTGAGCGGCCATGATGACATTCTCCTCTGTCTCAGCACTGTGCACCTCCTCCTCCACCGGTTCTCCTGCAGGAGCAGGCGACGCTTCATCAGCAGCTTCTGCAGGAGCGGTGACCTCCTCGGCAGCTTTTGCAGGAGCTGTGATGTCCTCAGCAGCTTCTGCAGGAGCGGTGACCTCCTCGGCAGCTTCTGCAGGAGCGGTGACCTCCTCAGCAGGGGTGGAGGACTGAGGCTCCTCAGGGGGGAGACTCTGATCTTCAACTGCCACCTCCTCCTCCTCCGTGGCAGCTGAAGCTATATCTTCCTCAGGAGGAGGTGCAGCTGCCACCTCCTCAACTTCCTTCTTCACCTCCTCTGAAGTTGCTTCTCCAGCGGGGGGATCCTGAGCTCCTTCTGCAGCTGCTCCTCCTCCAGGCGCCTCCTGGTCAGTTTCCAGAGCTCCTGGTTCGAGGACCTCCTCCAGACTCGAATCTTTTCCCTCCTCCTCAGTTTGTTGGATGGCTTTCACCAGGCTGGAGTCGCCCACAGAAGCTGCTGCGATCTCCACCGTGGGGCATGTTAAGATCTTCACGGCTGTGAGCAGATCGGGCATCGACTCTGTAGGAGGGAGGAGGGAAATCAGCCGGAAACATTTTCTATTGTCAGCATACAAAAGTCTCACAATCATCTTTAAGGGGTCACAATGTGCAAAATTCACTTTCTACTGGTTTTCTAACAGTAATAATCGTCCCCACACCTGGAATGACACCCCAGAAGTGAAGACAGTCTGTCCTCTCTCTCCCCGGCATATTTTAGGTTTTAAAAAGTGTGTTGCTCCAACGAGCCAATCACAAATCAAACTCTATATAGAGTCATCAGGGGTTTAGCCAATCAGAATCAAGGTAGGTCCTCCCTTTGACCCTCCCACAATCAGGCAGCTCTGCTCTGGCACATGGCACCACGAGAGGAAATACTTCCTCCTCTTCCCAAGATGGGCATGTGTGGGCGGAGCCAGTCCAGCTCACACAGACACAGCAGATTCTGAATGCAGCTCCTATGATCCAATATTTAAATGGAGGAGAATCAAAGAAAAGCTGGATTTGGGGCAATAAACTTTGAATAAAATGTTTTGGGACTAACGAGACGCATGTGAAAGTGTTGAAAAGCTGCATAATATGACCCCTTTAAAGTCACTCATAGTCATGCACTAAAGCAGGAATGTCCAAACATTGTGAGGAGAACAAACAGCTTCGATCAGCTCATTTTAAACTTTAAAAATTATATTTGAAAAAACAATTCTCTAAACCACAAGCTGGCTATAGATGAGCAAACTGTCTTGTCAAATGTTTTATGATATTAAAGTAACATAGAATTGGATGAAAGAGGATGTGGATGTTTTCACAATCCAGCTGCTTTACAAATATCAATTTCACATTACATTTACTTGTTTTTTTTCCCTCGTGCTAACTGATGGCCATGTGAAATCTGATTCTGGGCCCTGATTGGTCCTTGAGCCAGAGTTAGGACAATATAGAAAAGACAAACTCTATATAATATAAGATTGAAACACATTAACCCTGCTACATATTGTAGAAAAACAGGATCACTGAACAAACACCAGTTCTTTTAAATGACGCAATGTTTTAACAACTCACCTTGGCTGTGTGTCTACTACAGGAGGATCTACAGTCACATCAGGGTCAAGCTCTACAGGGAGACTACGTGTCCATGCTTCGTCTGCAGGGGAAACCTTTTACAGAGAAAGTCCTAAAACTTGGTGGAAACATGAGTTTTAAATTGTCTGAAGTGTAAATTTTACATAAAGAGCATTGAAAGTGAACCTCGAATAACAAAAACAGCACAAAACTTTTGACCTGGCAGGATAATATTGACATTCCAGCTGCTGCCTCCCCGTGGTACATATGTACACGGATCTATCAGCAAGAGGAAGATGCTCTATAATCTGGATGTTAGAGGAGGAGTTCCAATTGCAATCATGCACTCATGTCCTATGGGCAACAGAACTTATGAGGGTTTTACATGTGGAGAAAAGAAGGGGAACAATTGGAAGCTCCACAGATCAACTTTGCAAGACTTGGCAACAATTTCTAAATTACTTGAAAACAGTACTTCTGTGTACTACTCCGTAACGTCTTATCTGTGACCGGACTGTATGTGTACTTATGTTTTATTTTTACCGTCATTATTGGTATTATTCTAATCATACTGTTGATAATGTGGCGCTTTTAATTAGTTATTTCATCATTTGTTTGTATTTATTTGTACTACAAGTCAAAAACTAAAGCATATACATTTTGTTATTTTTAAATATGATGAAAACATGAACATCAAGTGTCACGATGAGGTTATCTCTCTCCACCCTGCCGACCGGGCGGGACGCCCTAAAATGAGCATTGTAATGGAGGATCAGTCTGAGCTCGTCTGTCTGCAGCTTTAATCCGCTCCGGTCACAATAAACAAACAATCACTTAAACTAATCAGAGCTTTAACTATCAAACAGGAGGCGAATGTTTGGGAGGAGTGGAAGCAGCACACACTCGTAACGTGGAAATTATATCAATAGAAATGTGCTCTTTATTTCCAATAATTTAATAGAAGCTGTGAAATCTTCATATATTTAAAAAAATAAAATCTTGGAGTTTGAATCATAACTGAATGATATATTAGAATATTTCCTGAAATCAGGTGCATCCTCGATAACAATAAGACTACAATTATCATGCTTATGTCAGGAGTGTAGAAATAACTGACATTTTTATTGATATTCTGGGTTGTTTTTACTTTCACCTACAAAGTTGGGGGAAGGTTATGCTTTTGTCTGTGTCTATTTATTTATTTATTGGTTTGTATGCAAGTATACCAACTTTTCGCAAAAAGTACTAACCCAAATTGCATTTTCAGTCATGATTTGTCATCATCCAAGGATTAGATTTTGAGACGTTAACGGCTAACCGTTCCAAAATAAATCGCTGGAAACTGCGGAAAAATTTCCCATAACAAAGCGGAATGGAGAGGAACCTCATGGAGATCAAAGGAGATCAGCGTCTGTTGCCATGGAGACGCTCCCTGCTCAGTGTTTCACACGGTGATGTAGCTACCTGACCTGTTAGCATCCAAATGAGCTAACGGCTAACGCGCTCGCGATGCTAACTCGGCTCCGCAAACCAATGTGGCGTTGGTGAAGGTCGACGCTCTACCGAGTGTAGCTCTAGTTTTTCCATGCGCCTGTAATCCCTAGAGATTACATGCTAATGCAATGACTAAACCTGGAGCATGAACAATGAGCAGGGATATCTGAGGAAAAGGAGCATTTCTACTGGAGGATTCTTCTACCTAGAAATCATTTGGAGCAACAGGACAAAGCAACGGGGAGATTCTCTGCCTGAACTCAGACCGGCTGAGAGAGTTCCAACATCTCCGGAGAGATAAACCACATGAGCAGAAGATTCGTGGTCGTGACAGCTTCATCTTTATTAAAACACTTCAAACTTGATCATCCTGTGAAAGCTGGACTGTGTTAATCATAAACGTCGTGGCGTTATGCCAGAATTTCTGTTTTGTTCCCTGAAGGATGAAAGTTTCACAGTAACGGAGAGAAGAGACAGAAGTGCTTTAACACACAAATATAGAAAGAGAATGGCTTCAAATCTTAAGAAAAGTCTGACAAACGGGTCGGTCATAGAAAGTGGCTGCAGACTTGTGGCGCTGTACAGATTATTTGTAATGATGGAAAATATTTCAAGGATCTGAATGTGCGAGGTACAAAAAAAGGGCACGAATGGGCATTTTCACAATAAAGGCTGGATTTTACAGTGTGAAGTTGTACCAGAGCGAACAGTCTGTTTTGGTCGAAGGAAACGAGGCTGGGCGTGCAGAACAGGTACAGGAAGACGACGCAGGGAAAGAAACCTGTTTTAAGGGCACTTAAGTTATTTCTAACATTCCTCTGGTTGCTGTACAGTGCTCAAGAACGATTCACTCAGGAAAGCCCTCGGAACTGACTCGGGTCTGAATGCAGCCATGCAGACTAAAGCTGGGTGTCTGAACCTGGAGGGGATGGGGAGGAGGCTCCTGAAAACTGGACTCATGAACCTCTGATTGGTGGTTTTTTTTTAACCAATTGGAAAGAAAACGTGTGAATTAGAGGTTGACGAGTGGTTTTTCCTACAGCCGGGAACACAGCACATCTACAGGCTTCCTGTGGGGAGGCTTCACGCCGCCACCTCGGCAGCAGGGGCGGCCTCGGCCTCAGCGGGGGCAGCGGGGGCAGTCTCTGCCTCAGCGGGGGCAGCGGGGGGGGCTTCATCTACTGCTGCCGTACCGGCGCTCTCCACCGCGGCGACGACCTCCTCTGCAGGCGCCGCCTCTGCAGGCGTTTCGGCTGCCGCTTCAGGGACGACCTCCGCTGCCACGGGTGCAGGCGCAGCTTCGTCCGCGACAGCCGCCGGCTCGGCCGCGGCCTCTGCGGCAACCGCCACCTCTTCCACCACGGGGGCAGCTTCTGCGGGGGCGACCTCGGCCACCGCCTCAGCCACCGGTGCGGCCACTGCCTCGGCCGCCGGTTCGGCGGCGGCAGGAACAGGCTCTGGGGTGGCCTCCACGGCGGGCACCGCCTCCTCCACCGGGGCGGGCTCAACTGCAGGAGCTGCTGCCGCCGCCTCAGGTGCCGCCTCGGCTGCTGGAGCTGCAGATTAAAACAAGAGAGTAAGAAAAACCTTTTCCTGCAACAAACTCCGCCACCAAGTTCAGACCTGACCAGACATGCATTTGTAGGATGAGCATGCAGATTGAGTCAGTTGTTCAAACATTAACCTAATAGCCTAAATATTTAAGGCTCAATAAAATTAATCCCAGAGGAAAATTCTTGAGAGAAAAGTAGAAATAAACTGGGCTGCATGATTGTGTAGTGGTTAGCGATCCTGCCTCACCCTGAGAGAATACCCTGTTCGATTCCGGATTTGGGAGTTAATATCTGTGGTAGTTTGCATGTCTGTCCCCCCCGCCCCCCCCACCGAGTAATCTGGCTTCATGTCACAGCCATAAGACTTATTAGGTGATTGAGTTTACACAACAATATTTTAAAGTGGAAACGGAAAGCGTTTCGGGGCCAGTTGGCATGACAACGACACTCGGAGACACTGGAAACAACTTTTTAAAAATGGCTCCCAAGGCGGAAGTTAAAAAAAACAAAAAAAAAAAACTCAGGCTCCTTCTCTGTATCAACGCTGCTACTAATCTGCCGCAATTGTTCTGCGCATGCTCAGTAAAACAAACAAACAAACAAACAAACAAACAAACAGCACCCACTGGTGGCCCAACATTAAAACAACATCATTTTCTGTGTTCCTGCCCTAGACTGACATCGATTTCCGAAAGTGCAGTGTAAATGTGAAACTACTTATTATGCGTTTTCACTTCAAACAAGACCTCAAGTGTTCTTAATCTTGACCGTAAGCAGGAACGACTGACATGAAACAGAAGCGAATGGAAGCAGAACATTTTATTAGCTTCCAACCATCAAGCAGCAGCCAAACTGCCTGTATAAACCTGCGTCACGCCGGGCTGAAGGTCAAAAGTCTTAAAAGGTCTGAAAGTCTGTTAAAACTGTCAGCATGAAGCAGAGTAGAGTGGAGGATAATCCCTAATCCCCCAAAATCCAGTGGACGGGACAGAAATAAAAGTGCTGAGCTCAGCGAAGATGTTAACAGCTGTGAGAGTGGCAGCGGCTGAAGTTCAGCTCATGTTCTGGTGATTTTATTCAAGTATATAGTTTAAAAACTGACTCACAGTTTGTGTGTCACCACTGAAGAGCAGATTCTCATTGTTTCGTTGCCGATTGAACAGATTAATCTGTTCACACGACATGATTTTTACACAGGGTGAGAAGATTTCACAGCAAAGAATATTTAGTTTTTGCACCACGACTAACTCCATCACAGACTGTAGAATCAGTGAAAGTGACGTCTGAATCGTAAAGATACACAGAGCGGTTAATCACTAAAAGGCTTTAATTTTCTAAAGTTTCGCTTTAGATTGAAATGTGGATCAGAATCTGTTGAACGAGGTTGAAACTCTTCCTCACACAAACAGCCTTTACCGAAACTAAAGAGCAGACTGTGTGTCAGGGTTGATTCTCCACCCAGATATCAAACACGCTACACTGATCAATCTCAAAAGCTCCATTGCGCCTGTCGGTTTGGATTTGTGTCTGAAAGTTATTTGTCTGCTCAGCGCGGAGAGTCGGTGGCTGGAGCCCAGAGCTGCTGGAGCCCAGAGCTGCTGGAGCCCAGAGCTGATCAGCAGCCTCAGTCCAACACAGACGCAGGAAAAGTCTGGATTTTCATTAGCGTTCTGATAAATGTCCTTTAAAGAGGTAAAGGGGGATACACATTCAAACTTTGTTATAACAAATGACTGTTTAGATGTTCACATTGTCGTTAAACAAGAGATTATACATTTAACCGCGACACCATTAAGTGTCGTCATCATATTTTATTCATTCTTAATCATTCTCATCCTCTAAATACCCAAACACAATCCCCTCTAACACATTTCCAACGATTTCAAGCTCTTCTCCAGGTGAATTGCAGTCTGATCGGTCTCATTTGATAGAATAGTTTCATTCCAGTCACCGTAATAACAATACCACTGGGTCGTCTGTCCACTAGAATGTCCGTGTTCTCCTATTGTTAATGTTTAGAGAAGATTGTTCTCTGCTGCATGTGTGTGTGTGTGGTTTCATTACAAAAACAAACAACAGCACCAACTAGTGGCCCAACACGAGTACTCCATGGTTTTCATTTGAAACGTCATGTAAATGGAGGCTTTGTTTGTTCTTACTGCTATAAAATGTCAGTCTGGTTATTATTGGTGTGTGTGTGTGTGTGTGTGTGTGTGTGTGTGTGTGTGTGTGTGTGTGTGTGTGTGTGTGTGTGTGTGTGTGTGTGTGTGTGTGTGTGTGTACCTTTCTCTGTGGGACTCAGGGTGGCCAGTTTGTCTGCAGGACGTTCACTTTCGCCGTTCACCGACTTGTATGCCTGGAAAAAAACACCAGTACATACATAGCAGTTACATTCCGGCACACACACACACACAATGATAGTACATTTTAAAATGTATCCAGATTACAAAATGTCTCGGCTTGCAGACATTTTGTCACACAGCAGCTCTGCCAACAACACACAGCAAACACAGAACAAGTGAGGAAACACAAAGGAGCCTGTAACTCCATGGCCCAGTGTGTGTGTGTGTGTGTGTGTGGGGGGGGGGGGGGGGGGCACAGTGACAGAGTCTGTGACAGGAAATGTTGTTCTTATTGTGCAGCTACTGAGCATGTGCAGAACAACGCTCCAGTCATCTATACAATCATCGGAGTGTTTTCGAAATGCTGTGTTGTCAGTGAATCAGACAAAATAAAATCTTGAATGTAGGTATATAAATATAATCCTACTTCTTTTCCAACATGTAAAGCTAGTGCCATATATGAAAATGGAGTGTGCTATCGCTAAATAAAAAAGAAATAAAAAATTGCTTTATTTATTTGATGTTTTGCTGCGTTACTCGTTTGTTTCTTTCCTTTCTTTTGTTATAATAAGTTCAGAATAAAAACATAATTCATTCATTCATAATCTCCACTTTAACATTTATAGAGTTATTATTAATCAATATTGGATTTTAGATGTGTTTTACACAAAGACGCTGTAGTATCAAGCGCAGGCCTGTAGAGGCGCTCTAACTCCAAAACAGGAGCGTATGCATGAAACTCGGGGCCGAGCATTTTCACCATGAAGCTGGAGATGCTGAGGACCCTTTTGGAGATGAATCCACTTATTTCTACAATTAGCACTTTGCATAAGGCTTATTTAATTCAAAATGGATGTTAAAACACATTATTTGGAGACATTCTTTATGTCGTCTTCAGGAATCACAGCTGAAAAATCAAGTGGTTAAAATGTAGAGATTCACTCAAGTCAGCCCCGAACCCAAGTGATACTCACGTAGACGGCCGCGGCGGTGACGCCGCCGCCACACAGCAGGAAGTACGTCATGTTGGTGGATCCTCCGGGAATCCCGAAGGCCATGTGTCGCACCGGAGCTGCACAGAGAGAGAGAGCGGGCATCCAATCACACTCACACAAATATACGTCTAGAAGGGAACAATTAAAAACCATTTAAACTGGTTTATCGGTTAAATTGTGTGACGTCTCCGCCTCTAAGCCCGTTACCCGAAGCAGCTCTGTGTCATCTGCAGCAGAGGCCATGGAAAGATTTAGGTAAACACCCAAACTTAAACTAAATCCTCGACACACAAACACAAACAAGCCTCCCGCGGGACGACCTCTGACTCGCATCCAAACAAAGGACTTAAACGTCCCTCCGCTCCTCTTCACATCGACCCAGTGCAAATACCAGATGTCTGAAAGTGGTGAAAAGGCTTTGAATGGAGTGATTGTTGTGGGGGGAGGGGGGGGCGTGGCTGGAGGAGACCTGCTCGTGTTTATAGGATTTCCACAGGTGCACGCAGAAGACGCAGCATCCCAACTTGGCCTAATCTCCCCACTCACACACACCAAAGATGTTATCTTTAGCACGATCTTCTTTACGTGTGCACACGCATGTGCTTCAGCCGCCACCTGAGGCACCGACGGAACACAATGTACGGCGCGTCATACGTGCTGCAGCGACTCGTAAACTCACCAGGCGACCTTCCCACCGCTCAGTGACATTGACGGTGTCCGCGTTCGCTCAAAACTGGACACAGCAGGTGATTAGGAAGACTGAAAACAGCTCGTCACACTCGCACTGAGCACTTTTATGAGCTCAGAAGGTTCAAGTTTCACCTTCTCACTGACTCAGCAGTTCCCAAAGACAAAATCACTTTCAGTTTATCTTCAGAAGTCGAGCAGAAGAAGCGACTAACAGGTTCAGCCTTACAGGAGTCGTAATATTGATTCCTAAAATAATACCTTAAGACAAAACACGTTAAAAAAATAGTCATTGCATTTAGCGTGACTAAAATTAAAGTTATGTTTGCAATCTCTTTAGAAAAAGACTAAATTGTAATAAAATATATTTCCATGCTCTTTGCACTAACACACTGCATGTCAGCGTAACGGACCAATCAAGCTGCATCTTAACACAACTAGTGGTGACAGGAGAGAAGAAAAACAAAATCTAGAATGTTGCATCAGGTTAAAATCGTATCCAAGGAGAGAGAAAATCAGGCAAATCTTCAAGCACAGAAACATTCACATCATCTGCGTACGTGCTTATTCATCACAAGTTAAACCAATATAATGCTGCTGGAATGAAATCCAGGTTTTCACAGGTGATTCTGAGTGGCTCTAGTCTTGTATGTATGCGGAGCAATCGGACTGGAACTGGACCAGCGGCTCCACGCCACCTAATCCTGACTTCAAAAACCTTTGAAATAAACTAAAACAGGCGCTTGAATAGAAGCAATTAGTTGAATTTTAACTGTGAACATCCACCAAGGTTGGTAACTTGCTCGCTCGCTAGTAACGACTGTTGTGGTCTGTGATTCTAAATACAAAGATCAATTACAGACAAGCTGATGCTGTAGAATCAACATGATTTCAACTACAAACCGATCACACTCCTGTGCATGTAAACCAGGACAAACACAATAATCTGATTAAACAGCCGACTTGCCCTGCAGCGTGACTGAGTGGCGCAGAGAAATAATCCAGTGAGTTTAATTGAGAGCTGTAATACTGAACTGAACATTACCTTCTGACTCTGCAGCTTTACATCAGGTAATTCACACGTATTTTACTCTAAACTAACAATAAAATCCAGGGATTGAAGTATTGCCGTCAGAGTATTTGGAATTTTCACTTTTCCGGTTTATATTTTTGTGCACTTTCGTCAAATCTCTGTGGTTTCTCCCTCTTATATTGATTAAACTGTCTTGTTCCTTGATTTAACACCGATGAGGCCGATTCAGAGTTCGTGAGGATGACGGTAATAACGGTTAAACACCGAGGCCGCTCACGCCACAAAGTGAAAACGCAAAACTTTCGTTGTGTTACGGGAGTCCGGTTACATGACAACGGTGCTCAGAGTCACAGAAAACACAACTTTTTGTGAACTCTCCGACTGCGTCTCCATGGACGGGAGTAAAGGCTACCTTTCTGAAACTCTGCCACTGGTCACCATGGTAACTAGTAGTTCTGCACATGCTCAGTAGTTGGCCCATCAGAGCAATGTGTCCTCCAGAGTGCCAAGACTCCCGGTCCATATTCTGTGTGTGGCTTCATTGTAAAAACAACCAACAGTGCCAACTAGTGGCCAAACATAAAAACTACATTGTTTTTAGCTTTCCTGCCATTTCCGTGGAAACTGACATAACTTTCAAAACATAAATGTGAAACTTGAAACGTTAGCCAGAGCCTGAAGCTGGGGAAGGTGATGCATTTTGGAGGAAACCGTTGGAACTGAATTCTACGATCTTCACAACAGAACTGGGTTGTTTGTAAATGAGACCCGTCCTTAAAAAGAGGATCAAAACTCTTAAAACGAGACGGTTACTGTAAAAAACACCTGGATTCATCAGAACAAAAACAGACAAACACTTTTTACATGAGATCTTTGAAATAACTCCAATTTCAAGCCAAATTATTTGAAGCTAATAATTTAAATATATATTTCTTCTTTAATTCTCAGTTACGTTACAACACGATATCGTCTTCACTACTTGTAAAATCACAACGCGACTCATTGTTTTAATGCAGTTGTGGCCTAGAAGTTTACGTCTTTCAGCAGAATTAATTGTGTTTGTAGGAAGTTACACTGGATGAGAAACGTGACCTGGATGGAAATTAAATAAATAAACAAATCAGAATCATTTTTATATTTCCAGAGTCATCAACCGGTTCCCATTTATGCCGAGTCATGCTTAAAGTTTGCACCCTTCTGTGTATTTTTTCAGGAACGCTGCAGCGTAAAAGAACAACAGTCGTCGACTGAGTAGGAAAGCATTAAAAGAAGAGTTTGTTTTTGTGCTGCTGTGGATGCTGAGCCGGCCTCCTCGCTCTAATACCTGTGCCACAGCAGAGGCAGCGAGCGGGGACAAGGCCAAGTACAGCCCCCGGGTATTTATACAGGTAATCAGTTAATCCCTGCTGCCTGGGTTCAAGCCGGTAAAAATGGACACGCGTGTCAGGCAACAACACACAAGATGGCTGCGGTGGGAGCAGTGACACATGTCTGCAGGACGAGCGTGGAGCCTGATGCCACGGTCCGTCAGCTGTCATGTGCTCAAGCGTCTGCAGCATGTGGACTGTATATAGATGCAGCCCACAGACCTGCAAATGCCTGCAGCATGTATAGGAGCAGCGTGGAGGCCTGTAAACGTCTGCATAATGCACCTCTGCTTCCCCATGTCCTGCAGATTGGCAGGTTTTTTTAGAGAAATGCACTTAAAAGATCGTAAAACCATAAACAAAGATCTAAATTCCTGACGCTCACGTCCCACAAGTAAAGGATGATCCGTGTGAGCGTGCAAGCGTGAAGAGAGACAAAAGAAACCCTCAAAAAAGTGGTGAGGAATTCCTCTCCAACATGCAAAATTCCCACATAAGAGGGGCCAAACACAAATTCTGCCTTAAAAGTGCCACATACATGTCAAATAAAGGGCATCTGAAGCCCCTGAGGGCAGGTTGGGCTCCGTGTGGCCCAGCTCATAAAAACACTGGAACAACGTGTAACAATGGCAAAAAACGCCACAAAAAGCTTATTTCTGCACAAATATTGGAGCACAGATATGAAATCTACGACGGAAAACGTCCAGCTGATGGAGATTGGAGGTTAAAGTCGAGATAAAGCGGTTTCCCAGTGTGTGTGTGTGCGTGTGTGATGCTCTTTCATAACCTGAGAGGAGAACTGCGTGTTCCCAAAGCAGGACACACCTCCTCTGTGTGAGTGAGTGAGTGTATGGCTGCAGATACCAGCCGCAAACTCCGAAATACATTTAAAAAAAAACCTCTAAAAACATAATTTATTGACATCTTTCTGCTCCAGAATCAAAATAAAGTGTATTTATTAGATTATTAGAGCTGTTTTCAATAAAAACAATGAGGACGTTTTACGACGAAAACCTGCAAATTCAGACATTTTGACAGTTAAAAAAACAATCTGTGATGATATTTAAGTTAGAAACTGCTGATTTATTCGCGTTGTTTAACTTTAAAGTGATTTTGTTGCGTGTTTTTTGCTTCACTCACGGTTTGCGGACGCCGGTGTGAAAGCCCTCCGTGCCAGCGGGGCGACCCTTTGCCATGCCCGTCTGCAGAACATGATTCTCGGCTGTGAGCTTGAGGGACTCTCCGGTGTGCGTGTGGCTCCCGCAGGTTTCCGGGGATGAATGTGGTGCGTGGAGGTGCGGGGCGGCGCTGAGCTGCGGTGCGATGCTGCGGACAGATCACACCCCCTCTATTTAAAACCGAGGGCGCTCCGCTAGCACGCCCCCTGCAGGCCAGCATGGAGAACTGCACGATAAACCTTGAGGCACTGAATGGGTTAAATAACTAAAGTCGTGTTTGGAGGGTCGCTGGTTCTAATCCTACTGTGAAATATTTTCTACTGAGACTGAAAAAGGCATAGAGACGTCTATCATCCATCAGCCTCCGTCATTTCTCCATCACCCCTCTATCAGTTCTCCATCAGCCTCCATCATCTCTCCATCAAATCTCCATCACCCCTCTATCAGTTCTACATCAGTCTCCATCATCTCTCCATCAACCTCCATCAGAGCTCCACCAGCCATCCACTCTTTCCAAACAGGAAGTAACAGTTTTATTAAATTCAAGAACAAAATATATTTTTCATGGAGATGAATTAAATCAAACACCTGCTTTTGGCAATGCAATCAAAGGTGATTGTATTAGTCTTCCAGAAGAGTATTTCTACTTTTGTATTTTGTACCAAATTTCATTTAAATTTTGTTATGATTTAGGATCATTTAAACTGGCGCTATGTAACATTAACGTCGTACCTCTGTTGGCCATTGGGTGGCAGTATATAGGCACTTCAGCATCAGCCTGTACTCTGAGTGGATTTCAGTCCAGAATCTGCTCGTCACATCCATCAGAAGTTCTAGAACCTGTCACACACAATACCTGGTGCTGTCCACACCTCACTATGAGCATAGCATGGCTCAACACGAGGCTTCAGGGCGTGTAATACATATGCCAGGCCTTTAGAGGCGCTGTGACCCTCCAAAAAGTTGGCAAATTTGCCGACTTTTGTTGTTTCAAATGGAAAAAGGACTTGTTTAAGGTCTCATTCTGTTTTTTTGCAGGATCTTAGAGATTTACATGGAGCAAAAAATATAAGACTGGACCTTTAAACAATATAATAGAATCACAGGATGCACATTTGAAAAAAAAATCTTTATTTAGCGTATGTACTTTTGTATTTGGTTTCACATGTATGATTTTATGACATGATGATTGTGTTTGGAGTCTTTTCATTCGTGGGAATCAGCTGTCGATGATCTTCACTGGGCCTGGGAGGCGGATCAGGCTGGAGGTTTACACTGGATCACTGACTCAGGGGAGAACAGTGACCTGTGCTTGTATAATGTGCATGGTCTCTGTTTAGAGGAGGAACTGTATGGATGGATGCTTCTCATGCAGGATGAGTTATATTCATACCTTCATTTATATAAATAAAACCTGGAAGAAGTTTACAAAGTCAAACCACGAGAGAGTAAAGAAATTCAATTCAGAAAAAACTAGAGAATTGTGTGAAATAAGAAAACAGCCTTTAAAAGAATCAAAACAAAAATAAAGATTCTCCCCAATAGGCTGCATGCGAACCTGTAAGATCCTACGACATTAACACCAGGTTGGATTTGTCCCTTTGGTTGTATTGTTCGCTTCAAAATCTGCTTCTTCGGAGCAGTTCGTTAACTGATCCTGAAGAGCGTCTAAACATGGTCAGTTATCACATGGCGTAACATTCATTTCAGTTTCATACCGTAAAGAACCAACAGAACGCTCCTCAAAGTCAAATCAAACACATACAAGCCTTGATTTTTATTTCCTTTTTAACTTTTAACACCATGATTGACATCAACTGGACATATTGGGGACACATACTTTACGTGTCCATGACACGCCATGCACTTTAACACCAATGTTTACAAACACATATTGAAACCATTTACATATTTAAAGATTGTATATTGATACAAAATAACGTCATACGCTTCTTTGCTATTAATAGACTAATATGTTGGGGAGTTTTTTTTATACACACACATATATGTCTAAACATTTTTGACTTCAACACAAGGCCCATGAACCAACGCCATCCAGAGGAGGCTTCAGTCTTGCCAAGTCACCAAGGAAATTGTAAAGATTTCAAAGAAAACCTTGATTTTCAAACAGGTTTCTTCAGAGTATCTCCCCGAGCTGAGATGTGGTGACGCTGCCACGAAAGCTCAGAGACCTGGTTGCTGTCAAACACGCCTCCAAGCCGTGATGTCAGAGGGAGTTCGTGTTTGAGAAATCCTGTTTTCATCTCATAAAGTTCATAGTCTGAGTTTCAAGAAAGACCCGTGTCGGCGGTTCTGGAATCTCTGTGCCACTTTTTGTAACCTTCAACCGTCTACGGCGCAGGAAGCACGTGGGTCTTTCTCAAAACAATTCAGCCTTTAAGAAGGTGCTGTCCAAACTTCAGAGTTAGGCAAACCCTTGGACAATCGTGCAAAAGTTGTGCTGTGACGTTGTCTCTTCTCGCAAGAATAATGTAAGAAAATTGTCTTAAACTTTTCAAATCGCTCTCAGTCTGTCTCCTGTGTTTTCTGTCCCCCTGAGGTTTTTCACCAGGACATCCTCCTGACAGTTTGTAACAGAATGAAGCAGCAGCAGAAGAAGTTTTCTGGACATTTCAACGTATTTCACAGCAGAAGGTTTCATTCAAAATGGTTTTATGTGTCATTATGAGTCAACTTATGGAGTAATTGTTGTATTGACATTTTCATCCTATGTACTCTGCACCACTAAAAGAAAAACATTAAACTTTAAATTTAAAGGTTATTATAGGAGTATTTTAGCGGTCCGGCCCACTCAAGAGGATATTGGTCTCTTCATGGACCTAAACTAAAATGTGTTTGACACTTCTGGATTAAACATTGTAAAAAAAAAAAAAAATAGCTGTATAATTCCTCTACGGATAAGAAATGATATTAGATAACACGGAGAAGCTTTTGAAATCGCCTGTCAGGCTCCACATGCGCCGTGACCTTTGTTGTCTTTGGATCTCGGAGTAACGACAGCTCTCGCAGGGCGTATATACCAAAGGTTAAAGCCAGAGTAAAACCAGCTGTCACTTTCTAACAGGGTGAAATAAAACGTATACTCCTCATCTCAAAGCTCACACTTCAATTCTATAGACTTAATAACACTATTACTTTGCGTTTACCTTTTCTATGTGACCGTTCTTGAAATGATCAAAACGAAATATTGATTTATTATTTAAATCGTCACTAATTACAGACAAAATCAAACATTTGATGATTTAGATAAACGTCTAACAATATTTCGACTGTCTTGACTTCTTCTTATGAATTTACGGCACGAGGCTCGTGATTGGAATAAGAATGACCTTCTAACGTCTAATAATAGTCGACACTTGTGGTGTCAGACATACAGAGGAGGCGTCAGCCTGGGAATTTATTGCACAGCCGCTTTTCAAATCCCATTATTACACCAAGTGGGAATTTCTGCTTTTACGTAGTAAATCCCCATTTTTCTACTCTTTGATATGTTGAAACCCAAATTCAGTGAAATGCATTTATTTTCTTGTAAAAATAGAGTTTAAATATCTGGTAAGTCTTTCTGTAAAGTCTGCAACTGTTGATTTTTGGACGCTCACTTTAAAATTATGATAAATCTTCTTTCCACTTGAAGCAAATTCTTCACTCAAAATGTTTGTTTTTAAGTAAATAATGAACAGATTCTTGTTTAAAGATGAATTTAGGTCAAATTAGCCGGTGACATGTAGTGATGGACATGATACACATATTTTAGAGGCTTTGAGCAACACGTCCGCAAGTTCTTTGGGCGTCTTTTCCGAAAATTGACCGTCGAAATGACGGCTGGACGGCTCGCTGCCTAAAACCACGACGGACATGCACCTGAAGGAGTGTTCCAGAAAGGTAGTTTTTATCCCGAGGAGAGGGCGTGGTCACATGATCTGAGGACGGACGGCATGTGGATGACTAGTATAGTGGACAGATATAAGAGCAGGCCCGAGTGGCGACGTGTCCGAGTACATGTGTATAGCTACATATGCATCGGCGTATCACGTTCTCCCCAAGAATGAAAACTCAGAGAACAAAATCCAGTTGAAAAATGATTTGGGCTTCATCTTTAGGGGAACATGATTCCAGTTTGCAGTCGTTCGTTATATCCGGTTCAACAGGGACAAGCAAGAGGAGGCTCATTCCCAGAGTCTGCAGCTCGCGACAGCTCCGCTCATTCAGTTCAGGCGGTGGGAGATGAGAATACTGCAGGTTCGAGGTCGATTGTCCTCAGCTGGAGCAGGATCAGGAGATTTCTGAGGAGCTCAGAGGATTTGAGGAGGACGCTTGGGATCGCTGTGTCCTGAACAGGAAGTGGAATGTTTGGAGGAGGGAAGGCAGCAGCAGGGAGGTGAGATAGGGGATGAGCAGCTAGAGGAAGCGCCGGAGAACGTTCCAGATTTGGTTGTCGGTGGGAAACTTTTTTTTTGCACTACACTTCCAGTTCCATTTTCCACGTCCATTTTTGGCCACGCCCTCAGATATCATGGTGCCATTCTGAGCCACTTTGCTCATCAATCTCTATTCTATCACCACGCTTATTTTCAGGTCATTTGGAATTACCCCCTCAGACTAGTTCTTGCTATAAAATTCAATTTGGTCCAAAATCTGCAAAAATCCTATATATATTTAAAAATTGTGTACTTCCTGTTGAGCTTTCGGTATGTGTGTAAGAGACTTTTTCGTGCGTCTTCGGGTGTTACACTTGTGTGTCGACCTTCGTAGCTCTCGGTGAAATGGGATCCGGGGGCTGAATTTTTCAAATTTTGCAGGTGGCGCCATTGAGCCATTTTTCCAGACACGTGTGATTCCTGCTTCGAGACATGACAGAGCTGTGACCCATGTCATTTGTGCAGTCGCCACAAGATGTCACAGGAGGGCGCTGTCGCACTGCTTCAATAATGTCTCCTGTGAAGAGGAAGGCTGGTCTCAGAACAGTAAATATTTATTATATTTGAATCTCCAATAATCACATAACATGTGTGTATGGTATGGAAGACAGAAATTCACAGATAAGAATTTGTTTCATTAAACACAACGAAAACTCACATCTACTGTTAGAAATTCTAGCCAAACACTAAATTCTAATATTGTATGAAATCTACAATAAGAAAATAATTGCATGATTAAAAAAGAAAAGCCATTTTCAGCCAGTTTTATTCACAGTTTGTGTATTTTTAAATCCTGCAGTGAAGTACTCCCACGGAGGAAGTTCATAAAAAAAGAGAAATGAGCTTATTAAATTAATTCAAATACAAACATGGCCGCCACAAATAAGCCAGGTTCCGTCTTCAACATGAAGTCATGAACTCATAGACTCCAGAACTTCTTGACGCAGTAGTACTCCAGCAGAGGTTACACACCTGCAGGAGGACCAAGAGGAACTTAATCAGAGACCAATCAGAGGCTTTGGAACCCTTCGCAGACCGGTTTGGACCAGTTGTAAACTGGAATTAGGACCTGGTTTTGGGGGACCAGGAGCTGGACTGACTCACACAGGGACTCCTGGTCCTTGACCGTCGCTGACTCCGCCCACTTGACCCGGATGAATGGTCCCGAGGGCTGCACTGAGGAGTAGTGAGGAGTAGTGAGGAGTCATGAGGAGTAATGAAGAGTAATGAAGAGTAGTGAGGAGTAATGAAGAGTAGTGAGGAGTCATGAGGAGTAGTGAAGTGTAATGAGGAGTAATGAGGAGTAGTGAGGAGTCATGAAGTGTAATGAGGAGTAATGAAGAGTAGTGAGGAGTCATGAGGAGTAGTGAAGTGTAATAAAGAGTAATGAGGAGTAGTGAGCAGTAATGAAGAGTAGTGAGGAGTCATGAGGAGTAGTGAGGTGTAAAGAAGAGTAATGAGGAGTAGTGAGGAGTAGTGAAGTGTAATGAGGAGTAATGAGGAGTAGTGAGGAGTAGTGAAGTGTAATGAGGAGTAATGAAGAGTAGTGAGGAGTCATGAGGAGTAGTGAAGTGTAATAAAGAGTAATGAGGAGTAGTGAGCAGTAATGAAGAGTAGTGAGGAGTCATGAGGAGTAGTGAGGTGTAAAGAAGAGTAATGAGGAGTAGTAAGGACTAATGAGGAGTAATGAGGAGTAGCGAGGAGTAGTGAGGCGTAGTGAGGAGTAGTGAAGTGTAGTGAGGCGTAGTGAGGACTAATGAGGCGTAATGAAGAGTAATAAAGAGTAATGAGTGGTGAGGAGCACTGGAGAGTAATAAGGAGTAGTGAAGAGTAATGAGGACTAATGAAGAGTAATGGGGGGTAGTGAGGACTAATGAGGAGTAATGAGAAGTAGTGAGGAGTAGTGAGGCGTAATGAGGAGTAATGAGAAGTAGTGAGGAGTAATGAAGAGTAATGAGGACTAATGAAGAGTAATGAGGAGTAATGGGGGGTAGTGAGGACTAATGAGAAGTAGTGAGGCGCAATGAGGAGTAATGAAGAGTAATGAGGAGTAATGGGGGGTAGTGAGGACTAATGAGGAGTAATGAAAAGTAGTGAGGAGTAATGAAGAGTAATGAGGACTAATGAGGACTAATGAGAAGTAGTGAGGCGTAGTGAGGCGCAATGAGGAGTAATGAAGAGTAATGAGGAGTAATGGGGGGTAGTGAGGACTAATGAGGAGTAATGAGGAGTAATGAGAAGTAGTGAGGAGTAATGAAGAGTAATGAGGACTAATGAAGAGTAATGAGGAGTAATGAGAAGTAGTGAGGAGTAATGAAGAGTAATGAGGACTAATGAAGAGTAATGAGGACTAATGAGAAGTAGTGAGGCGTAGTGAGGCGCAATGAGGAGTAATGAAGAGTAATGAGGAGTAATCCACTACTCTGCCCAGAGTCAAGCCGCCACCGGCCCTCTGAATATCGTAAAGCTTCGTCTGATCCTGCACTCCGTCGTTACTCTGTGACAGCCTGATACTCATTTCAGCCGGGTTGATACTCCTGCTTTGGGCTACCAAGTACTTCGCTCCAAACATGAAGAGGCTGTTGTGGAAACATGGCCTCAGTGGGCGAGCGGCTGCTGCAGCAGAGCAACGAGGGAGGGCAGTGCTTCAGTGGAGCCAGAGGTGGTCGAGGGGTTCCCTCAGCTTGCTAGAAAAACAGTCTGCCTGTGGTCCCGGCTGTGTGTTTCTCAAAGAGGGGGTCGTAGAGGGACCTCCAGCTGCTGGACACGACCCTGGTGTCGACGTGTTTCAGAGGACCTGGATGTCTTTTGAATTGGTGATGAAAATATGCTGATAACCTGCAGGAAGAGGTCAGCCTGGCGACTAAAGGGTTCTGCGGCGAGAGCTTAAGGCCTGATCCCTCTCTGAACGAGGGACCGGTCCACCCTGTCCACCAACCCTCAACGAGACAGTGGCGTCCAAATACAGTCATTTGATCCAGGAGATAAATGTTTGTCTGAAACCAAAAGAACAAAGTGCTTCAAAGAGATAAAAGTGATCGACTCAATAGAAAAGAGTCCAAGGTGGAACTGTTGTGATCTTAAGAGGTAAATAATCAGGCGAGTACTGACATTTAGCATCCTGCTGATACAGAGAACCAGTGTGAGGACTAATGAAATCCCATCATAACTGTTTTCAAAAAGTTATAAGAGTTAACTTAAGATTGTGTATTAAGGTTTGACAAATGTATAATTGAACTGAAAAAGTTTATTTCGGACATGTGGGAACAACAACAACAACAACAACAACAACAACGTGGCTGTGGAAATTGTCACATATAGCTACGTATGTTTAGGCCCTCAGAAACACGTTTCCCCATAATGAAGAATGTCTAAGATTAATAATAAGAATCTTTACAACTTTAAAAGGTCCTGCTGCTCTCGGTGCTCCGACCCGAAATAAACTCACTGGTGCTTCAGGACCATCAGATTAAACCAGCAGCGGTTCCTCTTGGCCTGTAATTATCCTCCCTCTTGATCTCAGACAAAGAAATCTGGCGTTTGCCTGATGAATGTTGCACCGGTGTGACGCTCGTGCACATGCACGTGCATGTGCACGAGCCCTCAGCATGAGGACACCTCTGTACAGTCCACTGCCAGTGTCCACTTCATCATGTGGCGCCGCGTGAATCATCGATCGGACACGAAGCCGCTAAAACACATGATTCACTTTTCCTGCCACACACACACACACACACACACACACACACACACACACACACACACACACACACACACACACACACACACACACACACACACACACACACACACACACACACACACACACACACACACACACACACACACACACACACACACACACACACACACACACACACACACACACACACACACACACACACACTTCTCGTGTTTCCTGTACTGTAGGAGGAAACAAGCAAATCGTCATCCTGATGTGTTCAAGTCCAAACGGCAACTAAACTGAAGTGACATCACCCTGTCACACACCAATTCACCCTGTCACACACCAGTTCACCCTGTCACAGAACAGTTCACCCTGTCACAGAACAGTTCACCCTGTCACACAGATCACCCTGTCACACACCAATTCACCCTGTCACACACCAGTTCACCCTGTCACACACCAGTTCACCCTGTCACAGAACAGTTCACCTTGTCACACACCAGTTCACCCTGTCACACAGATCACCCTGTCACAGAACAGTTCACCCTGTCACACACCAGTTCACCCTGTCACAGAACAGTTCACCCTGTCACAGAACAGTTCACCCTGTCACACACCAGATCACCCTGTCACACACCAGTTCACCCTGTCACACACCAGTTCACCCTGTCACAGAACAGTTCACCCTGTCACAGACCAGTTCACCCTGTCACACACCAGTTCACCCTGTCACTCACCAGATCACCCTGTCACAGAACAGTTCACCTTGTCACACACCAGATCACCCTGTCACACACCAGTTCACCCTGTCACACACCAGTTCACCCTGTCACACACACCAGTTCACCATCACACACCAGTTCACCCTGTCACACACCAGATCACCATCACACACCAGATCACTCATCCTGGAAACAAGCCCCCACGCTTCCCACACGTTCAAGATCAAATTCACAGATGTTTATATTTCAAACAAAAAAACAGACAACTTCACACAAATGAGAACAAATACCGACGTTGTGGTTGAAACAGGATCAGCGAGCACACATTCATTCACTAACACACATTCATTCATACACACACAATCATTCACTAACACACAATCATTCACTAACACACAATCATTCACTAACACACAATCATTCACTAACACACATTCATTCACTAACACACAATCATTCATACACACACACACACTCACTCATTCATTCATTCACTTGTTCATAAAAAGTCCCACGGTTCCTCTGGTTCCTCAGCAGCAGCTCCACACGTCCTTCTCGGGGTTCTTCTGGATAGAGACTTTAAAGGATCCGCTGTACGCCAGCGGGTTCGCCGCAGACGGTTTCTTCTGCCTCTTCAGTTTGGCTCCGACGGCGGCGACGACGTCCTCCACCTCGTTCTGCTGACACGGCGCGTTGCCGCCGGGCCGCCGTCCCGCCGCGCGTTGCCTCGGCGGGTTCTTGGCCGACGTCTCGAAGAACATCATGCCGTGGGCGCGGGCGAAGGCGAGCGCCCGCTCCTGGCCCACCAGGCCGTCGGAGCGCCGCGGGTCACGGAGGTCGCTCTTGTTCCCCACCAGGAACCTGAAGGAAAATGACGGCCTTTAGAGGGATTCACCCACAAACCTGCTCACACTCTCTTTAAGGTTCCCTCAGCGTCGCCCAGACTTTCTGACGTGAATCTTCTCCGACACCCCAGAAATCCTTTAGCCACCAGAGTTATTGATCATGGGTGTAAAACTCAACTTCTCTGCTTTTAGGAATCACAAACAATCGCTAAGTTAATATGATGTCACTTCCTGTCTGCAGTGAAAGAACAGAGTCTCTAAATGTTTGTTTTATCTTAACTTGAAGCAGCTCAATTTTACTTGTTTGTATAACTACATGTTTTTTCTGCATCTGTGTTTTTACCGATCTTTTCTGATGAATTTATTTTTTGTTTTGTTTCAGCGTCATAAAGCACCTTGTGACTTATGTCTGTGAAAGCTGCTCTATGAATAAAGTTCTGTTCTATAAACAAAATTAAATCAAAGACAAGACAAGACACCAGAAAGAGCACAACACTAAACAAGACGCAGCATCAGAGAAGACAAAAGCAAAAACACGACACCAGAGAAGACACACGACAAGGTGGTGAGGGACGGCGGGACACCAGAAAAGACACGGGCGTAGATATGGTCACATGACCAGACCAGACCAGCAACTTGTCCGATCATGAAATGTTGATTTCACTGCCGCTGACGGAGAAAGTTAATCCAGACAGGAATGTTTTGGTCGCGGCCACATGGAGGAATCCGTCCTCACCTCAGTGGGCGGATCACCAAGTGTGTGACCTAAAACCAGACAGACAGACAGACGGTCCAGTGCTACCTGGGTACTTCCTGTCCCACAGAGTTCTGCCGGCACTCCTCCACCCAGGACGTCAGGCCGCTGAAGCTCGCCGGGCAGCTCACGTCGTAGACGAAGAGCACGGCGTGGACGTTGCGGTAGTAGTGCTGCACCATGGACTTCCGGAAGCGCTCCTGTCCCGCCGTGTCCCACAGCTGGAGCTGATCGCAGAGAGGACATGGAAAAGAGAGAGTGAGACGGCGGGGTGGACCTGAGGGGGGTGGGGGGGGGTGGAGGAAGACTGGGACACGGAAAAGAGGAAACGCAGGAGGTGGAGAGAGGAAAAGAAGTGGTGTGGAAATACCACACACACACACACACACACACACACACACACACACACACACACACACACACACACACACACACACACACACACACACACACACACACACACACACACACACACACACACACACACACACACACACAGTCATCGTGGAGAAGGAACAGAGACATAAACAAGTCAATCTGATGGTTAGAAAGTCGGATCTTCATCATCATCATCATCATCATCATCAGAAACTCGCGCCGCTCATGAGTAGAATCAGTTTATCTGGAAAACGTAAAAACGTTCGGAGAAAAAGCAGCTTAAACAATTAATCCGGAGTTGAGTTGATGCTTTGGAAGAATTCGTTTCCCGATTTGAAGGCATCACGTATTAAAGCTGGAGTGTTTTAATGAACAGAAAACTTCTTTAACACAATATTCATGCACAGGATTTATTTTTAGGACAAAGAAATGAAAAAGTAGTCGCATATAAAATTCAGCCTGTGAAATTAAAACACTAATATTATTGATATGTTTACTATATTTTTAAAAGGACGTTGAATTGATGCCGTATTCAAACTAAACCACTTTGTAATATTTCATGCTTAATATTGCTTAGTTGTCTTCTTTTAATCCACTTCTCTTTCTCTTTCATACTCACTCTGGTTTTAATTCTTAATCACCTTTTAATCTAGTTTAATCCCTCTTTGTTACCGTCAATCTCCACAACCAACCGCTGGAAACATGAGAAGAGGAATCCTGAAGTTATTACAAAATCTGCAGTCGGAAACGTCCTCCGTCATGTGGTCGTTTCAACACTCTCAGGAAACCACACACACACACACACACACACACACACACACACACACACACACACACACACACACACACACACACACACACACACACACACACACACACACACACACACACACACACACACACACACACACACACACACACACACACACACACACACACACACACACACACACACACACACACACACACGGAGCCCACCGTTCATGCATTTCAGTTAGATCTTCTCACAATCTGGGGGATTAAATGCATTAACGTGGCTCGGAGGAGCATTCCTGTGAAAACTCTCAGTCACACACACGCGCAGCTCGGCTGATTCTCTGACATCCAGAGAATTTTCAGGCGGCGACAAACAATCATGTGCTGACGCAGCAGATTCACGCTGCGGCGAGAAACTTAAAAAAAAAAAAAAAAAGGTTTAATTTAAAAAAAAAAAGAGACAGAAATCAAGCTGCAGTGACTTTACAAACCTGCAGAATTATTCTATTTTAAATTGGTGCCAAAGCGTTTTAACGTTGCTTCCAGTGTGTGGAACAGAATTTGCATTGGCTGAACATTGTTGCATCAGTTTCTGTGTTTCTGATTAGAGAATTCAACTCGCGCACGTAATTAATACCACAGCTTCAAGGGCCACATTTCATCTTGACTGATCAAATAGAACCACAATAACCTTTAAATTTAAACTCTGAAGAGTTTAAATTTAAACTCTGAAGAGTTTAGTGAGGAAAATGTCAATAATTTCACAAAACCAAAGAGAATTACTACTGAAAATGTTTTTTTTTTTGTTTTTTTAAGGTTTCAATTTTAATGAAAGCTTCTGGTGCTAAATTCAGTGAAACGTCCAGAAAACTTCTCTTGCTGTTGCATTCTGGGTGTTTTTACAAACTCCCCCTGACATCAGGGCCGTGAGGCTCGTTTGGTCGCTCAGCTTTCCTGGCAGCGTCACCGACATCTCAGGGTTGAGTTTCCTCAATAATCTGAAGAAAAGGTTTTTTATAATCTGTTTTTTTTCTAGATTTTTTTTCCATTTGCTTTTCGATTCGCCGGTTTTAGCGGATCGGAGCGTCTTGCAGGCCGATTGTGGCTCGACTCTCATTACAACCCAGGATGTTCTGTGTGTTCAGACTGTGGAGAGAAACTGTGCAAATCTTTTGGAGTTCATTAGTTTTCTGCAAGAACTGGTATTGAAACGTGATCCAGCCGATACCTCAGACACAAGTACACGAACCCGAACCTCATTAAACACAAACAGTTCCACTATTTGACGGTGCGACGGACCGATGACCCGACCGGGGTCGTCCCCCCCCCCCTGCCGTGATCCTCACAGCCCGCTGAGCAAACCGCTCTGCTAACGGGGGGGATCAGGAAACCTGGAGCGGCGGAGTTTGATCTCTGAAAACAACTTTTTTGACCGAGACGTGGACGTCCGTGACAGATTCGAATAATCAACCAAGGGTCCACAAATGGAGACGATTCAGAAACAGTGGGAGGTGTGGGGCCAGTGGGTGGAGGCCAAAAGACGCCGCGGGATCTGAATCACGAACAAGTGACAGGAGATCAGTTTAAATGCAGGATGTCGATGTCAAGCTTCATTTTTCTGAAATAATCTGGATTAATCAAACTAAAATCCTGTCTTTTTCAATGTGCAGGTCACGAATACACAATGTGAACTTTCCCTGTTACTTTATTTCACACGAATATTTTCTGTCCTTCCTTCTGTCCTTGCGTTTGTCCTCAGAGACAAACGCAAGGACGCCGACAGGCTGTTTTAGTGTCACTGATCGAACTCAGACGCATGTTTCTGGACTGAAGGAAAAAGCTCCTCACACAGGGAGAACGTGCAACCTGCACGGAGAAAGGAACCACGATGTTCTCACTGCAGCAACGTGCAGCCCTCTGATCTCCCTGTGTCAATATCTGGATTTGAATAGCTGCACATGTTAAAACCAATAAGAGAAAAAAACAAACAAACAACAACCTAACAAGACGTCTTCACCTTAATTACACTTTAAAATCCAGAAAAGCTGGAAACATGATTCCATATTCATAAGACTGTTCAGAATAAAAGCAGTGAATAGGAAGGAAGATTCAAGCAGAAAAAAAAAAGTGTATTTTGATTTTAATCTCGACCAATTCCGAAGAAATGGTCAGTATTCTGAATTTAAAGTTGCTTGGGAGGAAAAAAGTCCACGGTTTGTTGGGAAAAGTCAGAATTTGGAGGGAAACGGTTCATAAATATAAGTCACATTTTAAGACTTTTTGCGGCCATTACCTTCTTCCGTAGATTCGCCACGATCTTGTGCGTAAAATGGCACTTTGGCACAGTCTTCAAGCTCCGAAACTCCCAGAATTTATACGATTTTGATTGATTTTAGTGATGTATTTTCTCCACTTTACCTTGAGTCTCTCTCCATCGATGTCCAGCAGCCTCTCGCGGAAGTCCACGCCGATGGTGGCCTCCATGCTGCGGGGGAACTCTCCGGCGCACAGGCGGTGCGTCAGGCAGGTCTTCCCCACCCCGGAGTCCCCGATCACCAGCACCTTGAACGTCCGGCAGCGGCCGACGAGCGACGACACGCTGCCCAGGGAGCTGGAGAACTCCAGAGAGGACTCCATTCACCCGCAGCTCTCAGGAAAACAACCCGAAGAGGAGAGAACTAGTCCGCTCTGATCCGAACTCCAACCGGCGCAGCGGCTCCGAGGGAAGCAACAACTTCTGGAAACACGACCCGAGGAGCGTTTCTACTGCGTGGAGAGACTCCTCAGACCTGAGGAGGAGGAGGAGGAGGAGGAGGAGGAGATAATGGTCCTGACTTCTGGATTGTCTTCTGCTTTTCCTTTGACATCAGGCTGATGGTCAGTCACAATGTGGACAGTTCATCACTTCACATTCACCTCGACTGTTTCCCTGCTGGTCTCCGAACTTCCTTTTTTGGGAAAACAACTTTTTTTTCAATCAAGTGGAGTCTGATTCATCAACACATAACCCTCACGTGCTTTCACCGCAAGCTGCAGGTCGATTCCAAGGGACGAAAATGTTCATTTTGCATGTCTAAAAAAAAAGCCTATCTGACATTTTAATAATCTTTAAAGTCTTTAGAGAAGATGCTAATCTGCGGTGAGTGATCAGTAACATGCAACAGTTCAGTTCATTATGTCTTCAGGTTATTTGTAAGTAGTATTTCTTTTACAAACAGTTGAAACATATTGAAGGAATCTTTGTAAAAGTCGAATTGCTGAAAGTCAAATTTCTCCATATTCATTCATTTGAAAGTTGCATCTAAAACAGAATTTATTGAAACAGAAATATGGAAACATGAAGCAGCATGAGGCTAAAAAAACTATTTAAAACTTAACAATTGGCCTATTTGTGGTCCCTTTTGGAAAAAAAAAAAATCACATTTAAAGCAGAGAATTACATTAGACAGAAGGACCGTCCGCACCAGAACTCCGGTTCACTTAAACAAGCCGTTTTTGGCGGGAGTTTCCCCCCAATTTTTTTTTTTTTTAACAGGGTCCCAGAGTGGGGAAATTCGTTTGGTGAGTCACAGCGCCCCTAAAGGCCTGGCATAGGTACTACATGCCCTGAAGCCCCGTGTTGAACCGTGTTCATAGTGACATGTAGACAGAATTTTATTTAAATTTTTTTTTAAGTACCGGGTAGAAAAAATATCGTTTTGGCTCGTGTGGACGTGGCCTCCTTGTGATATTTTGACAGCAGTTAGAGTGATGGCTCCTACATACAGTCTGTGCACCTTATATATATATTTCAATATAGGCTTTTAATACAACTAGTATGGCTATACATTTTAAATTAGAAGTGTGTTAACCTTTAGTCTTAATGTCAATCTGGTCACTAACATCCGTTTTGTTGTATGTTGGCTGTTGAAAACTTGAATTTCCTTCAGGATTAATAAAGTATTTTAATTTAAGTTCATCCCATTTGTCCTGCTGAGATTTAATTGAAGATGAAACTTTTCCACCTCGTTGTGAATAAACTCAGGAAATTTGGCCCCAAAGCCTTTGAATTAGTCAGATTATCTATTTTCAAGCAAATGAGAAAAAAAAAGAAGAGAGAGAATCCAATTAAACATCTTATGAAGGACAAATAACGTAGAACAAAACCAGCTGTAAATGGACTGTAGGAACTTCTAGACGAACCAGGAACCAACTGATGGAACCAGAATCACGATGTACTTTAACACTTCCAACAAACCCTCTGATGAAGAGACCTGGACCGGTAGATATTCTCTCTTCCTTCACGTTACTTTGTTCTGAAACATCTGGAACTAGACGCGGCCGAACAGTGACGACAACTTCAATTAAAAAAAAAAAAAAAAAAACAAAAGGCCAGAAAATACCTGAAGTTGTTGGGTTTTTTCTGTTTTTAATACAAAAATCCAGAGATATACATCACCACCTCCGATCTCAACGTTCACATTTGAACCCAAATTCGAGGCAAAAAGGGGAAGAAAAGAGATCACTGGAACAAAAAAAAACAATCAAACAGGTTGCAGAGGAAATTAAAATCAACTTTTTTTTCACAACCGCTCAGTGACTCTTTGGAGGAACCGTTTGCAGAATCCATGAACGAAAACTGTACAGAGGCTTTGTCACGTTGAGTCTCTGCGTGTGAAGACCATTTTAACAGTAATACGTGGCGCCACCTGCTGGTTCGGCGTGATAACTTCAACCACACCTGGGAGTGTTCAACCATCAGACAGGAAGTGTCTACAGTATTGCTTGGGTCGACCCGCCTCTCTCACAACTATGTAAAAAAAAAAAAAAAAAAAAAAAACTAGTAACAGGAGTTGCAGTGTATTTGAGGAGGAGTGCGACACACACACACACTTTACAGTTTTTGTTGGGTGCTACAGCAGCTTTGACCCTTGAGGGAAGCACATTCTGATCAGGACAGCTCTTCACGTGCAAGGCGATGCCCTCTGTCCCCGCGGGAATCGAACCGTCGTCCCTCAGTCCGCTGCGCCGCAGGGCGGAGGCTCGCCGGAGAGCTACGGCGGATCCGGGAACGCCTGTGGCCGATCGACTGCTCGGCGTCCCGTCACGGCCGTTTTCTTTGAAATGACTTCTTTTAAAATGTAAGCGCCGACGGCGGCGGCGAAGAAACCGACCGTCTGCGTCCCTCCGTCACAGTTTGACCTTTAATGTTCATATTCTGCATCGGTTGTTTCAGCTGTGTTAAAATAAAGTGAAATGTCCACTGTGGTGTCTCTTTTCCCCCTCTCTTTCTCTCACACACACACACACACACACACACACACACACACACACACACACACACACACACACACACACACACACACACACACACACACACACACACACACACACACACACACACACACACACACACACACACACACACACACACACACACACACACACACACACAGTCCTGAACGTCACCCACCCGGGACACCCCGCCCTGCCAGGTCCGACCCGGCGGAGCCGAGCCCTCGTGTTTCGCGTCCCGCTCTACAAAACAAGGCTGCCAGGCGTACCACAAGGCTCCGTGCTCGGCCCAGTTCCTGTTTTTTTTTTTTTTTTTTTTTTTTCCTTCTCCCCCCCCACCCCCCCCCCCCAACGCGTCTGCTGTTTGTTTGATCCGTCGCGCTCACATCTCATTGGCTAGCTCGTCCGTTTCCGTGGAAACATCGCCGTTGGCAATCTTGGCATTCTCCTCGTAGCCGGGGGGCATAAAAGCTAACGTGTAGGGGTAAAGCCTGTGACACTCGGCGCGGTACGACTCCGCCTGCTCCTTGCAGTCACCGAAGACCCCGGTCCGGAGACACTCCAGGACCTCAGTGCAGATCTGGAACGAAACGCGCCGGAACGTTAAACCACCTCATCCACAGCGTTAAACTCTCTCCTTGTGTTTCTTGTGTCGTGTGGTTTTTCAGTCCACTGATGGTCTCGCTCGCCGTCCCCCGACAGGAGTCGCTCACCTGGATGTTTCCGTTCTCCAGAGACTCGTCCAGGCCGGTGGCCAGCTCTGTGGCCTTCGTCTCCGTCGACGACTCCAGATACACCATCATCTTAGCAGCTGCAGGCAGAACAGTGAGAGTGCGGCTGAATCTCGGCTTTAAAGGCGATTTAGTTCCATGGTTGAAGTCATGACAGAAGAAAAAACACTCGTGAAACAGTCGTGCTGGTTTTTACAGACGCTTCAGTCTCATTTCTACACCTGGAACAGTATTTTATTCTTTTACACCTGAAACTTCTTCAAACGGCCTCTAAGAAAAGCCGTGGACCTTCATGGCCGGTTCACTTTGTCATTACATTTTGTAATATTCCATCTGAATATCACAGACTCAAACAGCACTATTTGAATTCAATAAATCTTGGGGGGGGGGAAAGAAAGTTGCATATGTTTCTTATTGAGGGGGCAACAGTGAATCCTGAGCAGACGAGCAACATTCTGGTTTTAACCAACTGATTCACAGCGGCCGCCAAACACCACAATGGTTTTCAGACGTTGGTCATCGTCTTTAAACATTTGAGTAATGCCACCCTGGTGCACTGGGTGGCAGCAGTGAGCCACTTGAAAGGCAAGAGTTTTTGTAGTTTAGAAGTAGAGGTTTCATTTCCTGGTTTCACGGATTTTAAAACCTGCTGCGTTTTCTCTTTTAAAGATGCGATGCTTGTTGCAGCGAGTGCGTCGGCCTCCTCTGACTCGTGCTCACCGGCCAGTCGGTGCGGGATGGAGCTGGAGTGTTTGCTGAGGTAGGCCTGGTTGAAGCTCTTCGCGTTGTTGTCTCCAAACAGCCGGGTGATTTCCTGTTTCAGCACCGTCCTGACCACCTCGGGAAGATCCTTGCTCTCTGAAACTGAAAGCACAGCGGGAATCAGAGGGAGGAAGAGGAGGAGGAGGAGGAAGAGGGGGAATGCAGCTCGTACCTCCTTTAAAGAAGCGTACGAGACACTGGTGTAGCCACGGGTTGTCGGGGTCGATGGCCAGCGCTCTCTTCACAGACTGAAGCATCAACAGGTATTTTTCTGAAAGGAGAAAACCGACGGATGAAGAAGCGATTCTATCAGAAGCAGAAGTTGACGATCTGTGTGTGCGACTGGTCACCTTTTCTGAAGTAGATCTCGAAGGCGAGCAGGTGTGTGTCGATTTTATCTTTGACCAGGTGTTTGAGAGGCATCAGGAACTTCACAGCTTCTTCCAGAGGATTCTCCACCTGGAAATGGAAAACGTGACAAAAGCATGAAGAACGAACAGGAGGATCTGTGTGGAGGAGCTCCGCCCCTCGTCTCCCTCGCTCACTTTCACCAGCTTGTCGGGGATGAGCTCCTCTTTGGGTCCCCCGATCTCCTCGTCGTCGTCCTCCTTCTTCTTCTTCTGGTTCTTCAGCTGCTTCTCCTTCTCTGCGTTCTTCTTCTCCTCCTCCAGCTGAGCTTTCTTCTGAGCTCGTCGCTGCTTGTTTCGCAGCTTCTTCAGCTCTTTGTCCGACAGGTTTGCTGGAGAAACGGTCGCATTAAATCGCTTGTTAAATGTGACAAGTTGTTCTTTGATACTTCATTTATGACGCAAGTGTTTTGTTAAATATCTAAAATCTTCCCCGTCTGGTCAGACTTGTGGGCCGTGATCGTCTTTATCTGAAGGGACAATGTGTATTGATGAAGATATTCAAGCTGTAACATTAAACCCAGAGCTGAGCCGATAGATGAAGGTCAGCCACACTCAAGGTACAGTTGCAGGTCTTTAGATGTTCACAGCTGTTCTACAGAAATCTGGAGCAGAAAAGAGTTTTTTTTACTACAGTTTACAAATTTACTAACGATTAAATGCTGCAACATCTCAATCCTCAAACACAACTCTGTGTTTTGCTTCCTGCCTGCAGAGTCAAGAAGTCAAAGATTTAGGCCAAATCCACACGAGCCACAACGATCTTTGTTCTCCCCGGGGTTCTCAAAAACAATTCCGTCGACACTATTATTATGAACACGGCTCAACACGAGGCTTCAGGGCATGTAGTGCATATGCCAGGCCTTTAGGGGTGCTGTGACTCACCAAAAACGCAGAAGAAGACAGAGCACATAGAAATTTAGAAGTAGACTCCTGCTCATAAACCTCTATATAACTCTGGTTCTATATGTCTATGGCCCTGCTCCTCCTGCTGCTAGCGTCAGTAGCTTCTGCAGCTCGACTGGAGCACGTAGTCCGTGACTGTTGTGGTTATTAGATGACATCATCGTTTTTCCACAGATGATCGTCTTTCCGTCCGCACCTCACAGCCGAGCCGGGGTTTTAGAATTTCCGCCCTCTGGGATCAGTGTTGAAGAAACCCAGTTTTCGGGCTTCTAAGACGCCGCCTCGTGGGTTAAGAACGGTGAGTTTACGTGAACCGGCGCTCTCGTGTGGACGGCCCCCGAGCCCCAAAGAACAACATGGAAATGAAGACAAACTGGATTGTTAATGTACCAAACGTATCAGTGGTGTGGCGGCACGCAGCCGTACGTCTTTGGGGATGCAGGATTCCTTCATATTATTTGAGACTTGTATATTTTCTTACATCAGCCACTATTTTAGTCAGGGGACAGATGCTCGCAGCTCGCGAGTTAGTAACTCTCTGAAACTTTACATTTACCGTCACTTCAGATCTCTTGCAGCACTTTAGGCCCCGTTTACAAGTCAAAGTTTTGAGTGCAAAAAAACACATGGTTTTTGTGGTTTCGATTCAGAGCAGTTTCACGTTTGAACTGCAACGTTTTGAAAACGATGTCCGAAACGATGTAGTTAGCATTCCACGCCACTAGTTGGTGCTGTTGGTTGTTTTTTTTTTTTTTTGCACCAAAGCCGCACAAAGGTTGCATCTTGGGAGCCATTTTTAAAAAGTTGTTTTCAGTGACGAGGAGCAACGATGTCGTGTCATCGAACGTTCAAAATGCAACAAAAGTTTTCTTTCTTCACTTGAAAACTTTGTCGTGTAAACGAGGCCTAAAGGCCTCTTCATACTCCATAAGAACAAGACGAAAGTTCGGCAGTGTGGGGTCCTGTCGAACAAAATGACGTCATTTCCTTCGGCCAGCTCCTTCTGGCCGAACAAATTTGTTTCTGCACTGCCGTGTGCTGCGCATGCGTGTTCTAGTTCGCTCATGACTATCGATAATATTTTAATCATATTTAGCTCGTAACAGCGCTACTGTACGAGCGCCGCAGCTCGTTAAAATGTCGGAGTGCAGGCTGACGTGATGCACCTGAACGCATCACGAACAGCTGTCAGCTCCTGGAGTTAAAACTGGACCAACATGGCGCTCGGACCAAAACTTTTTTATAACTGAAAAAGTTCAGAGAAATGTATTTCTGAAAGCACTGGAGGCCAGAAATAAACTGTGCTGTTGAAAAGTTTAAACGCCGCTTCACAGACTTGTGCCTGCTGTGAGGGGGCGTGGCCTGCGAGTTCGGGAGCTTCTTATCGGAGTATGAACAGTCCTGCCAAAAAAGCTTTTTTTTTCTGCTGCTGGCTGACGTCACTGCCGAATTTTCTTCTTGTTCTAATGGGTTCAAAAGGGAGGATGCAGGGGCCTTTAGTCTGAAGTCTGCTCTCTGGTTGGCGACAGACTCTCGCTCTCTGTGCTTCAGACATCGATGGAGCAAACATGCTCCGCACAGGAGCCGAGTAACTCTAATCACACACTTGTTTCCTGCAGAAAAGCTGCTCAAATCTGTCTTCTGACCTTTTCTGCTCTTAAAAGTACCTTCAGCGATAAAAGTAACAAATACAGAATGTAGAGACCAACAGGTTCACGTAACAAGAGCGTCTCTGGAGAAACAGATTAACGTCACAGTGCATATTTAAAAGCTCCAGAAAAGCTCTGGAGCTGCACTGACCCGTGTCGGCCTGCAGCTCTTTGTTGTCGTCCGTCAGCGGGTTGTCGTGGAGGCTCAGGTAGATCTGGATGGCGGTGACGGCCGCCTTGTAGTAGAAGGGATGCATCCGGAGCACGTCCTCCAGCTTCAGCAGGTCCACGTAGGAGCGCAGCGTCATCTTCCTCATGCAGTACGTGTGGAAGTCAAACTGGTCGTCCGTGATCTCCACAAAATGCTGCGAGAAGAGTTACAGGATTTCAACACGCTGATTCAGCCACGGTGGATTGGGTCCGTGTGTAAAAGCTGACCCGTTCGATCTCGTGGCACTTCTTCAGGGCTTCGCCAAACTTGTTCATGGCTTTGTAGGTGAGCGCACACTCAGTCTGGAACCACATGCACTGCATCTCGTTCAGGTTCTCCACGGCCGACGCTCCCTCCTGTCAGGACAGTCTCGGCTTGTTAACAAGGAACAATACACCACATTGGAAAACAACTTACAGTCAGAAACTCTATCAAGAAATCTTACTGAATGTGTTCATAACCCTGTTGTCACATCCAGTACTACTGTGCTGACAGGAGCGTGTTCTCTGACTGCGATGCAACTTCTGATGGTTAGTTTAGAGGAAAACATCTAAAGTCAGTTTTAGCAATGCAGTAAAATCACATCATTAACGCGGGCGGAAAGTCTTCGGGCAGCGTGGCTGTGGTCACATATTCAAAACAGAAGAGCGAAGATCAAACCCGGCGAGCAGATTCTTGGTTTTCCTCACCCGTGTGAACTTGGAGCACATCTCCTCGGCCTCTTTGATCATGCCGGCCTTCAGCATGTACTTGGCACACTTGGAGTTGATGAACCTGTCGGCGGTGTCCAGAGCCTGGGCCTCGTCCATCCACTGGGCCGCTTCTTTGATGTTCCCAGCATGCTGCGGGAGGAAACGGGTCCCAACGTTAGACCGCAGCACGTCAACGATTCTCCTCAAGCGTCACCCGAGCGCTGCGGTGTGTCACCTTGTAAATCTTGGCTTTGATAAGGAAGAGCTCGATGACTGTCGGCGTGCTTTCAATGGCTGCGTTGATGTATTCTAGAGCCAGAGTCTGCTGGCTGATCACGTCATAGTGCTGTGCGAGGAAGTACTGCACCCAGAGCAACGTGGTCGGAGGCTCCTCCTTCCCGTCGTCTGAAAGAGGGCCAGCGAGAAACGCATTTTGAAAAACCCCAGTCACTCTACATACAAAGACACTTCACTGAGGTTTAAGATGAATTCCTCACCGTTCTGGTTAAACATTCGACAGCTTTTTAATGAGGTTTCATATCCGACCACCAACGCCTCGATGATCGCCACCTGCGGGGAGAAAGAGGACCAAGTCCATCAGCTCACTTGCAAAGAGGACAAAAGCGCCACTGAGGGGATGTTTCTAACACTCGAGTCCGTCGCTCAGCTCGACCTCGTTTCTACAGCTGCTCCTACGACGCGAAGTCTCACCTTCTCTTTGTCGTTGTACAGCGATTTGAGTGTGGTGAAGACGGGCGGGCAGCCTTTACTGAAGTTAATCCTCAGATAGCGGTCCATACACTCTCGGAACTTCTCACCTGCAAAGAAACGGAGAGAAAAAACTAAACACTCAGATCTTTGACCGAAAAACAAAACGCATATAATTAACCATTGTGAAGGAAAATCTGAACAGCTGGAGACAAAACCAGAAGTCTGATCCAGATTAAATATCTTTTGTCCTTGTGATATTATGGGACTAATCATCACTTGAGTTTCTCTTACAAAGAACTTTAAAATACTCCGCAGCACATAAATTCATTGCGGAGAATCGTCAGTAGTCATGGTAACATGTTTGTTGTGCTGTCATGCTCCATTGTCATGGTAACATGACGTTGCACCATGTTGCTATGGTTGGTAGTCTTAGAGTCATAGTTCATCACGACTTCATTCTCTGTTGTCATGGAAACGTGAAGCTCCTCACGTCGTCATTCCAAGTAGTCATGGAAACATGAAACTACACCGGTTGGTGCGGCGACCTGAGCAGTAAAGTTACTCCAAAGAATCCAATCTATATTTTGATCTGCACCTACGGGTGTGAAAGCACTTAGAAATATATTTCAAAACTTTACATAAAACATCTTACTTTACGGTGAATATTAAGACTACTTTCTGTGTATTTCCTAGCCAAAAGGAAACACGACTGGATGTACCAGAGAGGAAGTTGAGCGGCAGTCGATGAGGAACGAGTCCTTTAGGAAACTTCTCCCAGGCGTCTTCGTAGATCTTGTGTCTCTCCTCGACGCTGCCTGAAAGTACAAGTAAAGAATGACTTTCATCAACTCCACTGAGACTCCATCCTGCGTGGAGGCAGTAGTTTCTAACAGAAAGGGATCGTACTTGGTTTTATTGCATTCTCGAGGCCGCGGTAATAGGACCAGTTCTCCGGGTTCCTCTCCTGCAGGCGGCAGTAAACTTCTGTGGCTTCGTCCAGACGCTCCAGGTTCAAGAATAATTCTCCTGAAGAAACACAAAGACGTGGAAGAACAAACAGTCAATGGCTCAACCAGCGGCCATGCTGGTTCTAGTTTGCCACTAATAGTTAGAGACGAGTCTATCATTGTCTCATGTCAAGAAGTTTTCATTTTATCATTTCTCCAACTCTGTGAAGAATCATTTAGAAAAATTAAATTGAAGTATTTTCATATAAGATGTTTAATGAATTAACCTGGACTCCAAGAGCTTTACAACATCGACCTGCAGTAGACAGACTGAACATAGTTACACCCTTGCAGGAATGTTTTATACATTCTTCTGCAGTTTAGCACCACAGATTATTTGCATCAGTCAAAGACGTACTTAACCTTTCAGACAGATGTGGGATCATAATAGTAAAGTAATAAATACACCACATTTCTTCTGAGTGCTTTTATAAGGAATGCCAAATTGACTGAGTCCGCTATCCCCGATGTCTGTTTTAAGAAGCTTTTATAGCTAAAAATACTCCACATTAGGTAAAACCCTCCACCGTTTATAAAGAGCAGTGATTCTGATTGAGCTAAATTATAAAACAACAAACAGCCTCGTGTGCTTTAATTCATCTGAGCTGAACATTTTCTTTAGTTTGTGTTTAAGATCCAGTGAGAAATAACCGACACAGGGTTACTATCCGGAGTCTGGTTATTCTGGTAAAAGTGAGTCTGGGTTGACCGACCTCGCGTCTCCTCCACTGCCAGCTTATCACAGATCTGCTTCTCGTAGTTGGACAGATGCTCCAGGGCCTCCTTGTGCAGGCCCGCCTCCCTCAGCACCTGGTTCTGGTACAGCAGCAGCTCGCTGTACTCGTAGTCCACCTTGTCCGGGGACGTCTGAGCGGCAGAGAAAAAACAAGCACAGCCACATGTTGGACACGGCGAGCTGCTGGCGGACTCAGGAAACCGACTCATTGGTGTGTTTTACACAGACGGTACAAAGGCAGGAAGCAGACGGGTCTTATCAGAGGAAAGCCAGAGAGAAAGAGAGCGAGCTTTACTGCTGATGCAGAGATGACGGAGGCTACACCAACATTTTAAACTCTGCTGGCTCGTTCAGAAACACACAAAACGTAACTCCGAACATCCAACCAACCAGCGAGACACCTTCAGCCCGAAGTGCCACACAGATTGACAACATGTAAAAGACTGGCACTGTGGTTAGAAGTACACGTCTTCTGTCCTTCAGTTGATTTATGTGCAGCTTGAATAACAAAACAATCATACATTTGTTTTTTTTAATAAATCCACTACCTTCCATACTGGAGAGACGCTCGTTAGACAGTAGAAATATCAGCTTTGTTTCATTTATTCACCGTATTTTGCAGTATGAATGTCATTTACCCAGAGTAAATCTGAAAAGCTAAAGCAGCTCATCACTACAATGATCTGGTAAGATCTGCTTTTATTTAACCGAGCCGAAGGTAACAGCTTCAGGATGTTAACAGGATATACTGAGTCTGAATGCATAGTGCTAAATTTAGACTATTTCACATTAGCAGATTAATGAAATGGCCTTATTAAAAGAAAAGTCATCCCCAGAAGATCACCACTTTTAGCCCGATTTCCAAGTACCGAAGGAATGGCGCTGTGCCTCACCTGCTGAGTTTTTCTGAACTCTTCGATGATCTTCGCGGCCATCTCGTAGTCCTCCAGGAGGTGGTAGGCGATGGCGTAGCCGATCCACGAGGCCCGCTGGGCTGGACGCAGCTGCAGCAGCTGGTACCGCGTCTCCTATAAAAAGAAAGACAAATGTCAGGACCAATTTATTCAGCCACCTCCAACTGGGACACCAAGACAGCGAGGAACAGTCTGGTTCCACAACGATTTCAGTTTTACCGTTGGTAGAAAACACACGGGCTTGAATGAAGAATAATGAAAGGCTAAAAATAACGCGCATGCTTTCTTCTTCTTCTTTGAAAACCGCTGGTTGTGAAGGGAATACATTTGAAACATATGGGCTAACCTGATCCTAGGAGTTTGCTTGTAATTATGTTTTACCTTTGAGTTTTATAAACATTTTTTGGGGGTAATTCTTCCAATTCAAAACTGAAAAATGGTATCTTGTCATCACACATTTCTAAATATTTCCCCCCTCAACTGAAGGGAATAACTGATCACCTACATATAAGATCAGATCAACTTGCAGAGCGGGAGTGTTCAGGTGTCAGCTGAAGGTTTTGGCCTGAAAGAGGAAGTGAGAGGTTTGGAGTTTGGTAAAATAGTAATGGTTAAAATTCTAGTTTCTCTCTGAAACTGCATTTCTTATAAGGCTGCACAATATGAGGCAGGTGGTCATAATCTTATGGTCGATGGTTGGATGCAAATGGTGACTAAAAGCAGAGTCATGTTGTGGACATCATGATGTTAGAGAACTAAAATAAACACCAAACACACTCAGATCGCCTCCCTCTTTCCCTCGCATCCTTTTTTTTTTTTTTTTTTTTATATATCCTTTGAGCTTTTCACTTTTCATCTCGTCACTTCGCACCAAATAAGCATCTAAATCCCGAGCCGGGTCCCAGGAGGGCTGTTCCACATTGTGAAGACTGACTGCAACCTGATAACTCCCTTCTAATTCTCTCCGTCCTCTCAGATCGGATGCACGCTGGACATGAGCGCAGCCACAGACGGTCCGTTTAGTTCCTCACAAACTACTCGAATTCTTAAAGATAAACCAGTTACAAAACCTGCAGTGGTGAAATACCGCGGCCGACATTTTACTAAAACTATGCTCGATTTGGTGACAATTACTAATTTATCCCTAAAACTTGGAAGCCGTTGTTGCTTTACCTCGTCTGAGTTTCAGTGACGATACAAAGAAAACTTTAATTGACGGGATTTAATTCAAAACGGTGTTTATTTTGTCAACTACTTTTTACTTTAGGGCCCGTTTACACAACATTTTCTCGTGAAAACTGAAAACTTCCGTGGTGTTTTGTGCATCCGTTTACAAGACAACGCCTCTCGAAGTCAATGAAAATGGAACTCTTTGGAAACCCAAGGTGGAACTTTTTGAAAAACTCTCCGACTCCGTCTCCATGGGGGAAAAAAAAAAGAGAAAATGCAACTTCCTGGTGAAGCTCGGGCTCAGCCGTCACTGCGCATCCCCGCCACGGCTGGGGCGATTTAGTTCTCCTGCACATGCTCAAGTAGTTTTCATTGTTTCTGCTGTTGTCGTGTAAACGTGAAACTTTTCTGAAACGAAAACGCAAAAACGATATGATTTCACTTGAAAAGTTGTGTAAATGGGGCCCCGGACTCGGTGTTTTTTCTTTAAACCACATTTAGTCACTAACAAGGCCGACACAGAACTCTCATTGAACATTTTAGTCTTTATCTTGGTCCAAGAATATGATTTCACTCTTTTACCATTTTGCTTAAGCAGTTCATATTGAACATCGATTTTTAACGTCACCCCTCTATTATAAAAAAACAGTTAATGACTTGCATCGTGGCAGAAATCCTCTTTTACAGATAGAACTAATTCAAAGGAATACATCCAGACATGGAACATGTGCCGACGCATCTGCGAGTTTATTTTCAAGCAAAATACCAGACGGTGCAGGTACAATGAAATCCTCCTCCACGGACAGAGGACTGTCCAGTTTATCCACTTTGCTCTACTTCCTCTGTGGACCGCTGGTCCTGGAATCACTTTAAACCTGGAATCACTTTAAACCTTGTACTTCAGGTCTCTGCTCCTTCCTGGAGGGTTCTGTTGGTGGCAGCGGGTCCACCTTCAATCTGGAACCAGAAGTACTGTCAGAACACACACACACACACAAAATAGTTTTTACTTCTCATCTATAGACAAATAAATACTCTATGTAGTACGATATCAACAAGTGGCCTATTATATGCATGCAGAGTATTTTTTTATATATATATTGAGACACTTTATTGATATATTTATCTTTATGCATTAATCTAAATATATCAGACATGTCACTGCATTTCAAAAGTTAAACTGTAAATTTGATCTGACTTCTGCTTTCATAACTTTATTTTGGTAGATTCCAGGAAGCTGTTAAGTGACGCGTCTCACCTGGAGCTCCATGCTAACACATGCCAGGCTAACATAACCACAACTTAAACACCGCTGCCGCGCGGCCGCATGGCGGCCGAGCGTTAAATGGCTCCAACAACAAGAACTTCAAACATTTCGTCTTACCTGGATTTCTCTTCAGGTTTGTTGTTTCTCCGATTATCTTCCGACCACAATTCTCTCCTTCATTCAAAAGCAGCCGCTAAATCCAAAATGAGGTCAAACACGGCTCCTCGTCCTCACGAGCCTCGCGGAAAGTATTTTCTCTTTCCTCTAAGTCTGTCTGTGAGGTTTGCTCCTTGTCGTCCTCTTAAATGATCTTACTACTGTGGAACATGGAACGCACTGAAGAAGCGGCAAAGCAGTGGAGGTAAAAGCAAAACAACATGTCCCTTTGGTTTGTTAAGTAAAATTAGGAAAGATTCTATTCGTCTGTTTTCATCAATGAGATGTGGAAATTATCTAGTCTCGGTGTTTTCTCACTTCTGGTCGTCTCGTATTCCAATGTATACATTAAATCAATTAATTAATATTGCCATCTTATTTTTTACTTTATGTGGTCCTTTATTATTATTAAAAAAAACTAAAAACTTTACTAACAAATATTATCAATGCCTACAATTTACTCTGTTGTATATTTGTTTTCAGCCTTTAATGTTTATACTCCCCCCCCCATTATATTTTGTTTTCTATTTTGGTATTAGGAACAAAACTGTTTTTGGAAAAAGTATTAGACACAACTTAAAAACTTCCAAGTGAAATCAACCAGAAGTTTTGAACAGAAATCTCATAAATAAGCAGATAAATCATGAATTCACGGGGCCATTCTTCATGGAATCAACAGTTTATGACAAGTGACAAAGAGCTGATTTGTTGCTGCATTTTTTTTTTTTTTTTTTTAAACATAAAGGTTGCCACAGTGATATAAACTCTTTACACCGGAAGCCTCTTCCCGTCAATACCGGGATTAGTCAAGGTCAAGACATCAGGACGGGAGAGTGGATTAAGGAAAGTACGAAATACCAACTCCCCGTGATGAGATGAATCAAACAGATCCCACCACACGATCAGCAGAGATTCAAGGTAAAAATCCAAACCCTTCACATTAAGATCCGCTGTTTGGATCCAGAAAAGTGAGTAAATCTGCCCGTCCTCACCCTGTAGCCCTCCAGGTCTCTCATCTGGATCTGCAGCAGAGACAGGTCTCGGAGGATCTGCAGGTTGTCCTTGTCCCACTTGAGAGCGTTGCGGTAACACTTGATGGCCTCGTCGTACTTCTTGTCCGAGCGCTGCAGTAGGCCGTACACATGCCAGCCTGGGACGCGTCGCGTTAAGGAGCATCGTTCAGAGGAAACGAGCCGACGGCGCTCGGCAGCTGCAGACTCTTACAGATCAAGAACAGATGAAATCTCGTTTTGTTGGCTGAACGCACAGAAACTAATTGCTCAAGTTTATTTGTCCCCCATCAATGGCCAGTGATTCTCACTCGACTGGGCTTTTAAAGCACCGATCACTCTGCCAACTGTTCCGAATGAGGGGAAAGTAAACGAAGAGCTGCTGCTGCTGATCATCAGGTTTACAGTGAAGAGGAAAATCTTCAGATTGCGACATTGAAGGAGAATCAAATGTTTGGGAGTGAAATGCTAATATTATGGAAATAGATGTGTTTAAATTACAAACAGCTCGAGAGCTTCCAAAGAAAAGAAAAAAAAAAAAAGACAGCTGTCTAAGCTATGTACAAAAAGGAAAATGTAGATTTGGTGGATTATTTCTTTGTTGTAACGATACCTCTTGGCAATAATCTTTAAATTGGAAAACTGGATTAATTCCCTTTTAAATGGTGCGTCATCCCAAAGAAATAGGAACTTTTTCAACCCCGAATCGACTCAACTGCTCATTTTACAAATGCATGTTATTTACAAATGTGGAGGGGAGCTCAACAGACCTCCCAATGAGGTAATATTTATTACCGTGAAGCTTTGTTATGATAAAGAAACGATGGCATAAACAGTTTTCCTTACTTTTGGGACATAGTTTCTAAGAACAGTGCAGCTGGGGGAAAAACCGATTCAGGACGAGGCCGAATTTATCGGGTAACGTCTGTCGACACGCAGCAGATATGTGGAATAACGGGAGAAGCAGAGCTGATGGACTGCGTGTAGGCCTTCGGCGGGCTCGGGCTGAGATAGCACTTATCTACAAGGGAAGTGCAGAGTTTTCTCCCCGGCCGGGAAGCGAGAGGAAGACAGAGGAGCAGCGCCGAGCCGATGTGCTGACGGCGCTCCGCAGAGAGACTTGAGCTCTGCACACAGGATGTGGCGTCTCAAGGTCCTGTTGCATCACGCTCGCCGGGGAGAGGCGAGAACGGGCACTTCCTGCGTGGTAAGGATACAGACGTGGCTCCGGAGGTCGTTGCGCAGGCCTCGTCTCACCAGGTCGTAGGCCTCCTCCTTTTTCCCCAGGCAGTTCAGGGTCAGGCCCTTCATGGCCAGCGTCTCTGCAGGAAGGAAGGGTCCCGTTAGACGGCGGAGAGGAAGAGGTCGCGACCCCGTACGTGCTCTGCTGCTTACCTCCGTGCTCGGCGAACTTGGGGTTGGACAGGATTTGTCTGCAGAACTTGAGCCCATTTCTGTACTGCTTGTGTTCGTAACATCGCTGTCAAACACAGGAGAGGAAAAGTACGTCAGGAGAGAAGGAACAACCATCGTCCAGCTACAGCCTGTTTTACTTTAACACACAGCAAAAAACTGCTCATTCTAAAACAACAACAACAGAAAAGACAACCAAACAATGCTACACCCCGACAGTAGAATGTGCTTGTTAACGGTTCTTTTAGCCGAGCACAACGAACCACGGCAGATTACATGGGGCGACAAGTGTGAGGCAGTGACACAAAGCTGGTTAAGAAACAAGAGTTGTTAAGGGCACATGAGTGAACTGTGGCTCCCATAATGCACCGGGGCAACACAGATACGCGGGTTGGTGTGCGGAGGCCGACGCAGCGTCCTGCAGAGCAACGCGTCAACCTCAGACGACAGAAAACTCAGGACTAAACCATTCATTCATCTTTAAAATGGCTTTATCCAACTAATGTTCCAACCTCGCCAACAGACGACAAGACACACAAACACTCAGAATCCCACCTACCGGACATTTTAAAGTGGCGGTGTCAAACATAAAGAAAAGGGCCCGCGAGAGGCTGCAATCCAGTCGCCAAACCACCAAGCAAACGGTAACAATTTCAACAACTTTCCAACAAACCCCGTGCAGAGAACACGGAGACGAGACGTTGGCGATGCTGCCATGAAAGCCAGCGGCCTCGTCGCTCCAACAATAACTGCTCACATGCATGTAGACGGGGACAAAGAAACAGTCTGATTGAACAGTCCCAACCACATAAAAACGTATTTAAAGACCAAATTGTGGTAAAGTCAGAGCAGCATACATTCAGTAAAGGTCACCGACAGTCAGAACAGTCACATGTTTTCACAGTACGTCCTGCATCCGTACAGACTGTGTGCAGATCTCAGATCAGCCCTGAAATATTAAACAAAAGCAACTTCCATCTCATGATGGACGAGTTTTATATGTGAAGGATTCATGTGGAGCTGAAGACGTCCGTCTTTGCCCTAAAGTTATATTTAGGTGTGCAGTTACACAATCAACAGTCCATCACCACCTCTGCTTTTAAGCTGATCACTGGCTGTCAGTGTGTGTGTGTGTGTGTGTGTGTGTGTGTGTGTGTGTGTGTGTGTGTGTGCAAGACTAGAGGAGTTAAGCTGGCAGATGGCATTTCGTTGTCCCACCATCGGCTTCAATAATGGTGAAGAAAAAAAAACAAACTGGAGTGACGTCAGCTCACATACGTGTTCCAAGGTCGGTTATGAAATTAAGCAAATCACAGCAGGTTACAGCAGCGCGATGGCGCGGAGAAGAAGAACGACTGTCCTGCTGCACCGACACTGTCCTCTGTGTGAACGCCACTTCAGGATAATGCCGTCCACAGTGTGCGTGTGTGTGTGTGTGTGTGTGCGCGTGTGTGTGTGTGACAAGACACATGCATGGACTCAGCCAGCCTTTTTATCTGCATCGGACCTGGAATGTCATCGGCGTGGTGCCACGTGCAGGACTGCAACAAACTACAAGACGGAGAGCTCTGAAAGTGCTGAATCGGCACAAAATGAAAGAAACAGGCGTCTGTGCGTCGTCATCGATCAGCCACAACATTATGACCACTCGTCTAATATTGTGCAGGGCGTACTTCTGCACCTCCTGACACATCGAGGCGTAAACTCCACCGGCATTCAATCTGAAGCCGTTGATTCATTATGCAGACTGGAAACGCACCACAAGATATGACGCATCCAGTCAATTGCCCATTTTTCTGCTCCGAACATCAACTTTGAGTATGTATTAGAAAGTAAGTTACTGTCCGATATATCCCACCAATGTAGTGTAATCTGTGTTATTCAGTCCTGATGCTATGGGTGGCCTCCTCACATCATGTATTTAATAACTTACTGCTCTACACTGAACGTTTATAGAAGGATAATCAAGCTCCTTCTTATTTTGTTGTTATTTTTTTAATATATTAGATCCAAAAGGAGATCAGACTCATTTCAGAATGTGTTATGATCGTCCACTGGGTTGTTGTGAAGAAAAATAATCCCAAAAATGTTTTGGGGATAATTTGCAAAAGTTGACAGTATTTTGACGTGCAGTGGTGGAGTGGGTGGAGTCTGATGCAGTCCGAGTTGTGCTTGTATCTGTGACGGTAAATAAAATAAGCTTGTGCTTCTTTTTGCACCTTTTCAGATTGTGACGCTGGCGATTGTAAAAGCAGCAGCATTGTAATATTTGCTGATGAATTAAACACATTTTGAATTCTCAGTGTACTCTGATTTTTCACAATCCAAAAACACATGCAGTCTAGAAGACTAATACATGGATTTAGCATCGCACTGCACTTTGTATCAGATATTAAACATTTTTCCATAATTTAAAGCAAGTAAAAAATGCAAGCCGTGTTTAGCAGATAAAAAGTTAAACAAAAAAAACAATCGCTGTATTACAGCGGAAGATTGGGAAAAGTGCTGTGAAAATTTCAGTGGCGGATATCATGTTCAAACTCATGGCGGGGCAGTTTGAGCAGATTCTTCATCACTCCTGCCCAAAGTTCTTACCACACTGGCTCTTCTAGTTGTTGGAGGAACTGTGGAGCTCAGGAAGCAAAACACTTTCACTTATTTTGGGCCTGCCCAAACGTAATGGCTTTCTGACACATGATCCACAACAAAAGTTGCTATAATTGAAAAATAATAAAACTAATTTCACTGGAATTAACTATTTTTCAGCTTTCCTACAATCCACATCCACAAAAACAAATGTCAAGTACTTATTTGGAATACCGAGTCAAGCAGGCAGAAAGGCAATAACAAGACAATGGCTTCCACCAGACGGCCCATCTGTTAATGACTGGCAGGAAATCACCAATGAAATCTTTGTAATGGAGAGAATCACTTTCTCAATAAGGCGACAGAAAACTAAATCTGACCAAATCTGGGAAGAGTGGAAAAGGTTCATTTCCCCAAAATAACCGTTTTTCGTTGAATTTATTTCTTTTATGTTGTTTTTTTGCAATATATTCCACTTAGATCGCTCATTTTTGTAATTGCTTTATTTGGTACGCATTGTGTAACCTCTATTTTCCTCTCTTCCAAACAGTGTAAAACACCCCATGTTCTGCATTTGTCTTATTCATTCTATTTTATTAAAAAAAAAAAAAAAGAAGAGGATCACTTCCAATATCGATATTTTAAGATGAAATTTTTGTTTTTGTTGTTAAGCGACTCCAAATAAAGAAAATTACACACATACAGACATACAAAAAAAATAAAAAATAAAAAATGAAGATTGGTCACTTTTAAAATCCCTATTTGTTTCCTTGTTTAAATCATATTAACATGATGTTGGCTCACTGAATTCTGCTGCTTTTATATATACATATATGTATATAATAGAGAGCGAGTCAGATTCTGTTTGATACAACCGTGTGGGTGGAAAAGTCCCAAATGCAAGTATACAGGTGCCACAGCCACACACAAAGGTGTGCAATGTAATCTTAGCAACATTAACACCAGCTGTGCTTATCCAGCATGTTCTCAAACACAACCAAAATAACCCGAGCCTGCGGGGGGGGCACACAACCGCCAGCGTTATATTCTGATACCATATCTCAAAGCTTTTTCCAGATTCCCCCGTTCACAGCACGGAAGAGAGACGACAGCGGCGAGGGAGACTTACACTCAACATCTTTTAAAATGCTGCGATTAGAACTTCTTAACTCAGGAGTTACCGAGGGGACATTTATTTGAGCTTCACCAAAGTTTAAGAGGTTCATTAGAAGTAGCACAGGCTTCTCTGTGAGCGATCAAAAAGCAGCAGCCATCAGATAACTCTGAATGTAAATCTATCAAAGCAGTCAAGGACAAAGTTTCCCTCTGAGGCGGCGCTTTTAAGAAAACGTTTAAGTGAAAATGATAAAATTTTCATTGCGTTGCAGAGGTCTCCTGACAAAACAATGATAATCTGAACCCCTGAAAACACAACTTTTTGAAAACGCCCCGACTCTGTGTTGACGGCAGGAACGCTGCGCCTGGTCCTCGTCTCCACGACCGTAGTAACTAGTTGTTACGCACAAGCTCCGTAGATGGAAAATAAAAACGTTCCCTCCAGAGTGTCACGACTCCCAGTCAATATTCTCCTGGGACTCGATGGTTTTAGGGTATCCAAGATGATTAGTTCCTCTTTTGTAAACCGTAAGTCGGGTTAAGATTTGGATGACCTCCATCCTCCGACCGCTATTCCAACAAGAGCTGCACAGCATCAGGACAATGTGAGAGGATATTCTTTGGTAATTTGCAAAAAGTAAGTGAATCTCGTGAACGTTGAGCTTCCGAGGTTTGTTCTTTTAAATAATACTCCTTCTGCGTCAGTCAATTTTGGTGAATTTTTTTTTTTTACTTTCCTTCTATATTGCAAATAGTGTCATTTTGAATTTGCAGAGCGTGTTTGAAAAGAGCATGGAAACACTTCAGTCTTCTGTGATATGTTGATGATGATAAATCATAAATTGAAGCTGGGTTCAGTACACTAAGGCACATATACAAAACGTTTTCCATCCATACCAAACCACTGAGAACAGTTTTCTCATAAATAAAGACATGAAGCATCAACATCAATTAACGAGTAGTTTGTGTAGAACTTCTGCTTTGTGTCACACAACTATAAATCAGAAGAGAATGTAAAAAGTGATTGGAAAAGCCAGAACGAGCTTCTTCTGTTGGATGAACGCGACCACGTAACCCTCTAAAATAAAGGTTTTTGAACCCGCCTCCGTGTGCATCAGCAGCTCTCACAGTTTAAATAAAAATACTCATTAAATCCATTAGCCTGTTTGGTTACCACATCTGCATTTCGTCCCAGCAGAAACTTGATTAAAGTCCTTTCGTTGTTCACGTGATTCGACTGATTGTAGTTTCGTCCACCTGCTTGTAGCAGTTTGATCATTTGCTGACGCAGCCTAAATCCAGCACGCCTGGTCGAACACGATGCATTGTCCTACAATCCAAATGCAGCCGAGCAGCTTCCATGCAATCACAGGAGCGTAATGACCCACTGATGAAAAACACAATTTCATTTAGATTAATGGTGTGAAAGTATCCCGCACCCAGGAAACAATAACGGAAACCCGCTCAAAGTCTGGAGATTGGCCAAGTTCTCATAATGTGTCGGGGAATCCTCGGTGGGAATGAGGTGTGGACCACGCCCCAATACTATCTCATCCAACTGCAGAGCTTTAGTGAAGGTTTTCTCATTCACACATTCCACTGTAGCCCTGCGTCAATCTTGTGGTTGGTAACAGGGGGGTGAAAAATTCACACTTGGTTTGTATGAAAGTCAGTTGAAGTCTTTGCAGTGGGACAAAATCAATCAAAACTATAAAACAACTTTCTGGAAATTTCTGTTCAAGGTTTCCTGTATTTCCGTCTTGTAAAGTGGCACACTGTGTCTAATGTTAAGCTATTCACTCAGTTCACTCAGAAAACCACTGTAACTTAAGCTCCTCCGCAAGCAAGCGCTGAGATTGTTGAGTGAAAGATTTAAACCTGGAAAAGCAACACTCCCCCTGAGGTATGCAGCAAAACGCAGGCTCAAAATGTACAAGATCAGGGGGCAGTCACAGGTTTAGTTTCTCTGCCAAGGTCCAGGCAAACATCCACCAAATGCCGGCTTTCTTTGTATTCATTTATTTATTTTTTTTAAAACAATGATGTTTACACTTGAGGTGGTCACAGCCCGTAAGAACACACAGTTCCTGGAAAGAACTTTACTGGATGTCAAAGTAGTAAACAGAACAGCCAGAGAGTCTGCAGAAGTGCAGGACGCAACAAACTACTGAAAGCATCTGGATTAGTGTCAGTGCTTCCAGAGAAAACAGAACTCAAGTGAATCACATCGGATAGAGAAAATGTGATGCATGCAGAGAAAGAAGGGGGTAAAACAGAGGCATGGTGGATGAATGGCTGGAGCACAGCAGGCCTCAGACAGATCTGCTGACACAGTCACGCCGGTTCCTCCCTTCACAGCTTCCCCTTATCTTCAAGCATGGTCAGTTCAACTTTGCATTGCCAAACCTGCACAAGTAAGGCTCATGCGTGCAGGTAAATGTTCCCTAAACGCAGATTGATGCTGAAGAATCCACCTACAGTCTAAAACCCCCGGCACGGCTAGCAGTAGCCGATTAAGTAACGACAAATGTGAAGCGACAAGGGAACAAACTGCAACCGTTTCGCACAAAGCAAGCATAACTTTCAATGCACATGATGTACAAAACACAAGCAGACACCAACATATTTGTAAAAGTGTCCCGAAAAGCGAAAAAGTCCAACTAAACGTCAGTTAGCATGTTAGCATCACAGCGCTAACATGTTTGTTATGCTTGATAAGCGCTGCGGCCTGCCGCTAAAAACGAGCCATTCCCGGCTATATGAAAGTCCACTTACAGGTTTAAAAGAGAGTAGACGTGTCTGTCTGAGTGACAACGTAACCACTAACGAACATGACGGTGACAGCGCACATCAGGCCGGACTAGCTCCGCTCATTCAATGAAGCTAATGCTAACACCGGGGGAGAGCGCTGACAGTCAGCCGCCGACCGAGCTCCAACAGCGGCCGCTGCCCCCGTGAGGCTCCGCTGGCGAATAGAACCTAATGCTAACAACGGGGGAGGAGAGCCGACTGGCCGCCTCAAACCAGCGGACCGGGCTCCAGAAGCGGCCGGCGTGCAGCCTCGCTAACAACCAGGGGCTAAGGCTAACACCGGGGAGCCGCGCTGACAGTCAGCCGCGCAGGGAGCTCCGAAACCGGCCAGCGCCGCCGTGCAGCCCCGCTGACAACACGAAGCTAATGCTAACACCGGGAAGCCGCGCTGACAGTCAGCCGCAGACCGAGGTCCAAAAGCCGCCCCGCAGCCCCGCTAACAGCTCACCAGGATCCTCTTGAAGAGAGCGTTCTCCTTCGGCGGGAGACTGACGGTCGGCATGGCGGCAGCGATGATTCCCCCCTCGACCTCAGCACATGTAGCTAAAGTTAGCCCGGGTAGTCCCGACGAGTAGAGCGGAGTGAAGGCGGCTCCTCCCGGCTCTCCTCCTCCCGCAGACCCGCTCGATTGCTCTGTTTTCTCTGCCAGGCACTTCCTCTTCCTCTCTCCCCCTTCGTTCTCTTCTCCATCCTCTCTGTTAAACTGTTTCTTTCTTTTTTTGTCAGATGAGTTTAATTTGCTCGTGATTTTACACGCTTCAGATGGAAGATTTACTTAAACAGCCGTTTCTATTTTCCAGCTAAATATCAAACTTGACTCCATAATGGGACATAAACAAAGGCCCTGAAGTGGAACCGAATCTCTCAGTTTGTCTTCAAGAGTTGAAATTAACTTTGTGTGGCAATGACGATATCAAGCCGACAAACTGGACTTTAAAGTCGACTTGAACTATTTTTAACGGAACTTGGTCAAAATTGAGTCAAATTCAGGTTTCAAGAGATTTCTGTGCAACAGTGCAAGTAAACTGCAACGCAAATGAAGAAAACATCAGAAACACAAATAAAGTAATGTGCAAACATATAAATAATGGAGGTGGTGGCAGATTAAATCCTGAAATGAATGTCTGACTAAATTGAGTTCAATTAAAAGATTAGATTAAAGTGATCATATTGATGGGCAGGTTTACACGTATTTCATAAGATATACACAGGAAGCTCAGACGGTGGGATGTCAATCAATCAAATGTGACATTTACATGGATTCCGGTCTGATCATAAGCAGAATCACATCACCTGATTTTAATCGATGGGATGAAACATGTGAAGGAAAACAATTTAAAAGACATGATTTATTTGGATTAATCGTATTGTTTCTGGTTCATGTAACCCCAGCGTTTAAGGTTCTTCTCATTAATCTTGTTTTAGAAACTTGTTTGTTTTCTTTAGCAATGTTATGTAGTGGATATTATTTAAGAAGTGTCTCAAAACTGGATGAAGAAGTTTGGGGTCGTTGAGGTCAAATTGGGGATAATAGTAACAGCAGGACAATTGTAGTTTCTATTCCAGCCACCAGAGGGCGGCGCTCCACCGCAAAAGAGGTGAAACCGTGTTTCTGCTCACAATCACACGATTTACCAACACTTTAGCAACAATTCACCATCAACGCCTCATTATTTAAAGGATAGAAAGTCAACAGTTCACTGAGAAGCACAGATCACAAAATGTGGAGCTTTTAATTTAAATAATTCAATGAAACACAGAGATCGAGATGTTCAGAGCTAATTACAGATCTGTCTGTGTGTGTGTGTGCATGTGTGTGTGTGTGTGTGTGTGTGTGTTTGTGTGTGTGTGTGTGTGTGTGGCTTTGCTCTGCCGTTATCTAGTGGCCTCCTACTCTTGCACCACCACAATGGCTGCTGCTACCACATTCATCATGATGACACCACACACACACACACACACACACACACACACACACACACACACACACACACACACACACACACACTCCCCTCACCACACGCCGTCCTTTTCCCTGCACCTTCCTGCGGCCACGCTTCTCCACCTGATCACTCTCAGAGGGCCGCACTCAATGAATCTCCCAGCTCATCTCCCACTCTTTGTGACACATCATTTGTCGCTGTGATTAGAGCGCAGAACAGAGTTTGTGTGTGTGTGTGTGTGTGTGTGTGTGTGTGTGTGTGTGTGTCTACCGGTGTGTGTGTGTAAGCTGCAGGAGGACTGAACTCATCACCTTTTACTGTGCTGAAAGCTGACACAGACGTCAGTGTGTTCGACAACTGCGCAATACGTGCCGGAGCAGGGCGGGCTGGTATGGTAAGGTAAGGCAAAGCCCACCCAGGCCCAATTCTGCTGCGGTTCAATAATAATGCAATGTATGTAAACAACAGGGAGGGCTTCCGAAAGATAATCCGTTTAAATATTGAGATGAAGTCCCACATGATCTTAGTCCTGTTCTTCTCAACCAGGCTTGGGGGGGTGGGGGGTGGGGGGTGGGGTGGGGCTGGGGGTGGGGAGGGGTCCCAACAGGATTTAGGTACTTAGAGTCCATATTGGGTACAGATTTTTCTGTACACTATCCTTGCCCCTCGGGTGTGTCTCTCCTTGTATGCTGGTCCTGCTTGCATCTTACATCTTGTTAATATGTGCTGGACCATCTGGGGGCATCTTCGCACAGCTGCTCCTTGGATCTGATGTACTATGGTAGACCCTGGCCTCTATGCCCCTTGTGCTGAGTACTTGTTCTGGCAATGCCATTATTAGAGAATTCTGTGTTGTTTGTCAGTCCAGGTTTTTCTCGTCATTGGTGGGTCTCCTTGATATGCGGTGGTTCATGCCATGTAGGTGCTTGTCTCTCTATGTTACCTGCTCCTCCTCATTCTCATCAGGTTTCTGCTGTTTGAGGCTTCACTTAGCTCATTCTTCTTTGGGGCTGCCTTCCTGGTGTATTTTGGGATTTTGGATGTTTCAGCTCAGGTAGTATCTCTGACACTCACTAGTCTGCAGTTCCCTCTGAAACCCTCCATGGTTTGATGTCCATCTAATCCTTTGGCCAACTCATGATCCCAGCTGGTATCTGATGACTGGCAGTATGGACATGTTGATGACCTGGACCTTGTTCTTACCATTCGACTGACTTAGGACTTGCCTCACTCTCTGGAGGTATTTGGTTGTGGTTGACTTCCTTGAGGCTTCCTCATGGTTTCCATTAGCCTGTGGGATTCCAATGTACTTGTAGTAATTCTGGATGTCCCCTATGTTGCCCTCTTCCAATCATCCTGCCTCCCTTTGATACCACCCGACCACACTTGTCTAACCCAAATGACATCCCTGTGCCGGTGCTGTAGATCCTGGTGGTGTGGATAAATGAGTCAATTCCTTGCTTGTTCTTGTCATACAGCTTGATGTCATCCATGTAGAGCATGTCGTTGATTGTTGCCCCACTTGACAATCAGTATCCATAGCCAGTCTTTGTGATGATCTGACTCAGAGTGTTCAGGCCTATACAGAACAGCAGTGGTGACAGAGCATCCTTTTGGTAAATTCCACAATTGATGTTTACTTGGGTGATCGGCTTTGAGTCGGCTTCCAGGGTCATCCTCCACAATCCCATGGAGAGCTTGATGAAGGTTCTCAGTGTCCCGTTGATCTTGGACAGTCCAGTGTCTATGTGTGTGGCGCTGAGTCATAGGCCTTCTGGTAATCAGTACAGAATAGCTGGTGTTTCCTTTCTGTGCCTGGCTCATGTATTGGGCCATGTGCTGTTGATCGTGGCTGCTATGATGCCTGACAGGAGCTTCCATGTTGTTCAGAGACAGGTCATCAGCCGGTAGTTGGGAATGGAGAGCGTGTTGTATTTCATAGGTACCCCTGGAGTTACCGAGTTCCCTTTAAATGTCCCTGTCAGCTGGCTAACTTCTCTCCCTGCTTTTAGCAGATTAACTTGATAACGTCCTGCTAGCACAGCCTGCTAACATCATTTAAAATAACACAGCTGCAAGTGCGTTAACGTGTTTCATTTAACAATTTTCACAGTCCTCACCTTCTAAACTGTCCTGATACCAGTTTAAAGATTTTACATACTTCGCAGTCATACGATATACATTGAAAAAATGTTTCAAGGGCTCAGTAATGAAGAGGAGCTTAATGTATGAAGCAGTGACGGGCCGTGCATCTCAGACCCAGGCCTTCACTAGTGCTGGTCTGAGTCAATCCACTCATCAATAACTTTTTTATGGCTACAAAAACCATGTTATCATGCAGAAATGCAGTATAAAAAGCCTTTGCATTAAAGATAGATACTCGTTTAGCCAGAATAAATACCTTTATGACCAGTGGCGGACCTGGCTGTTTTTTTCTGTCCCGGGGCGAAGACTGTTTATGACGAAGACTGTTTATGACGATGAAAAAAATCGGAGTTCACGTCTCCCCTTCTGCTGCAGCTGCATAAAAAAGCGGCTGCTATTCCAAAAACTTCTGGGGGTTGAGGACGGTGACAAACGGCAGCTTTTCATGGTTTTGGAAATAATATAATGGCAAATAACATAATCCTGAATCCTGCCAAGGAAGTTGTAGTGAGTGCAAGTCAATTACAGTGGACCTCAGTGCTGCGGTGCGTTCAAAGACCTCTTGGAAAAGTCCATCTCGAAAATGGTTTTGACAATAATTCTGCAACCAAATCTCTTTATCTTCTCCTTTAGTCATTGTCGGTTAACAAAACCTCTATTAAATCAACACAACTATATTTTTGTTTGTGCAGCTGCTACAGATGCAGTCAGCTAGCGCTGGAGAGCTAACTCTGTGATGATCCAATCAGAGGGCTTGAATACACCGATGTCACCCTAGGCCTTCTTGAAGGCCCTGAGTCGCCAATATCAAAATCTGATTGGTTGAAGCAGCAGCGACTGACACTTGTTTTACACTGCAGACGCCTGCAGAATTGAACCTGAAGGCCTCAGGCAGATTTCTTTACCCTGGCAACAGGTGATGGCTGAAATGTGATTGGTTAAAAGCCTTAATATGGAAGTACAGTCTGGAAGCAGCACAGACAGGAGAGAAGCTATGAGAGGAAGTGGACAGCCAGTTTGGAATTATTTGATAAGTATTCATGGACAAAATATAATCAACATCCGTGTGTGATTCTGATATTATTCTTAGGCCTGCAGAGAAGGCCTTGCAGGCCCTGACGGCCGCTGCTGATATGAAGCCACTTCTCTTAAAACTTTGGTAACATCTAATAGGCACTTACCATTAATCATGACATTTATATTGTTAGTGATTAATTAAGTAGAGCAACAGATTTGGTAGTAAAGGAAATCCTTGTTAGGAGCTGCCCTGCAGGTATTCTGCTTTGATTCTATGAAGATTGATCGTATGAAACAGATGATTTTCAACCTTCCAGGCTGTTAATATTAGCAACAGTTGTTCTACTTCTTTTTTTTTTTGCCCTCTACGCCCACAAAAATGCTGCAGGTATGAATGTTAATGACTTAATAATTTAGCGTCGGCATCCACTCCTCCTCTCAGAGTTTTGTTCAAGCGTGTATTTGGGAGAAATACTTAAAATTCAGTCTGCCGTTGTATTTCATTCTTTAACATCAGAACACCTCAAGAAACACTTTTATGTGCTTTAATAATGTGGCTGCCAGCAAGACGACAGGTCTCTGATTCACTTTAAACAGGAAAATGAAGCAAAGGTGATCGCTAACATGTGGCTAACATGTGGCTAACATGAGGCTAACATGTGGCTAACATGAGGGTAACATGAGGCTAACATGTCGCTAACATGTGGCTAACATGAGGCTAACATGTGGCTAACATGAGGGTAACATGAGGCTAACATGTGGCTAACATGAGGGTAACATGAGGCTAACATGTCGCTAACATGTGGCTAACATGAGGCTAACATGTGGCTAACATGAGGGTAACATGAGGCTAACATGAGGCTAACATGAGGCTAACATGTGGCTAAAATGAGGCTAAATAAAATCAAACTTGTGTTCTCAAACACTACAAAGATAAATATAATCCTCCCCTCCCCTTTGTGATGCTTGATATTTACTTGGTTTTACTCATTAAAATGAAATTAAACAGATGCTAATAAGTGGCTAATGAACAATGCTGAACCTGGACAGCTTTATTTTGTTTATACTATTCTAAACTATTCAAATTAATCTTTTGAACTTGTAGATTCATTCAGTTTTTGCTTTTTTGAGGTTATCCTATTAGGAAATAGTTTAGTAGATTTGTTACATCAAATTACGAGTCTAAAAACTTTAATTAACTAACTAACTTTCTGTGATTATTTAAGGTGATAAAATGCAAAAAGGGGTGTTGGTTTTTCCAATATGAAAGAAATGTACTTGTTTAGCTTAACCGATCTTCCTTCTCATCCAGTCAGAATCAGGATTTGAATCCTGTTTTTTTTTTCTGTCACCCTAAAATCGAGTCTGTTCTTTAATTCGTCAAAAATTATGGCTAAATATCACACCTGAAACATGTAGATTTATCAAGGTCCAGCATTCTTCAGGTCAAGAGGGAAGACGTTTGTCAAAGAAACAAATAGATTAGGTCGATTTACAAGTATATAAAACCCTAAACTGCCGTGATGTAAAATTAGCCTAGCATTAGCTACTTAACCTCTGGTGATTATTCCAGCTGATAAAATGCTAAAAGGAGTGTTTGTTTCTTCAGCTTATCAAAATCTTATTTAGACGAAAACAAGTAGAAAAATGTTTGTGTGATGCTAAATTCCGCGTTAACGCCGCGTGAAGTTTCTTTTGTTCTTCGGTCCGGCGGTAATGAAAAGCACACGCAGACCTCTGGAGATGTTGAAATGTACGCGGGGATGGTAACAAACACCACCAACTGCTTCCACCCCTTTCAATCCTCATCTTCCTCCCGTCCTGTCCTTCATCCTGCCTCGTACTCTCCCTTTCTTTCTGTCCTCGGTGGCGTCGCTACTGAACATGAGTAATGATGCTGTCATCTCTGGAAGTCTCCATTTATCAACGTCAGTGTGTGGGAGATCGAGAACGAGCTCAAACCAGGCGGCTCGGGTGTGGGGGGGGGGGGGGGGGGGGCGCAGAAATATGAGAAGAAGAAGAGGTGGAGGAAGAGGACGGCCAGGGAAGATGAAGAAAGGAGGTGTGGCAAGCAAGGGGCTGGGTGGAGACGGTTTGTTAAAACGATAAATATGCTAAAATAACAACAACAGCTAAAGCAGCCAAAAGGCTGCAACAGGTAAAATGTATACAACTGATGAAACTGCTAAAATGCCTAAAAGAGCCGGAATAGTTAAACCAGCTAAATGACAAAAACATTTAAAACAGCATTAAAACAGCTAAAATTTAACTGATTAAACTTCATGAGGCAAAAAAAAAATGTCTTCAAAGTATTTTCGTGAGGAGCTGTGTACCTTCACTGGAGAAAAGAGGCGTGTGAGGAGGAAGAGGAGGAAGAGGCCCTTTGATGATGGAGAAGATGAATTAGCAGAGAAAGGTGGTGACCCCGTGTCGTCCGGCTCTCCGTCTGCTGACACCAACGTGATTCATGCTCGCCGCCGCCGCCATGCACGGTTAAAGCTTTGCTCTTTAGCATATGCGAGTGTGATTATGGAAATGAGCCGAGTCAGTCGGCTGCAGACGCTCGCATTTAACATTTAACTCGCTCATTGTGTTAAATTAACTCATCAATACCACCTGTTAATTTGAATTTAGTTGTACGTCTAGTAATGTCTGTGTGTGTGGAGGACAATGAGCATCGTACTAAATAATCCTAATCCAGAGATCGACAGTGGCTCTTTCGTTCACCGCAGCTTTTACAAGATGATTTTGAAATAAACGTTTTACTGAGTCATTAATGTTTCCCTTATCACACACGTTGGACTCTTAAATGAAAACAATATTCAGGAGTTTTTCACAAAGATATCCATCACATCCAAACAAAAGGTCACAGTGAAAGCGCCAAATGGCTAAAAATGCTAAAACAGCTCAGAAAGAAATAATTTAACCCATTGTACTCCTAGTTAACTCTAAATACTTATTCTAGGAGCAGTGCAGGGCCCGGGGAGCAGTCGGGGTCCAGGGTCGTGATCGGGAACTCACGGTGGAAACCTGTCAGCTGTGGGATTTGAACCTGCAAATAAAAGTTTCCCTGGCTTCTGGGCCAACGTTAAATTGGCTAAAATGATGAAAACTGCTGAGGTGGCTAAAGTGACTTGTTTAAATAACTAGTTAGTTAACATGGCGAAAATGACTATCACAGCTGAAATGGCTAAAACAGTAAAGTCTACAAACAACAAAAATGTCTAAAGCTGTTAAAATGAAATAGTTAAAATTGCTAAAATAGTCACAAGTTCTCGTATAAACGTTGTTTTAACGATGCAAAACCTTAAACTTTACCGATTTTCAAGCGAACAGTTCAAACATCAGGAAAGATTTGAGTTTTAACTTACGAATGTTGCTTAAATGTTTTCTGCAGAAAGATTTTGGACCCCGACTTGTGAAATTATGAATATATTTACTTGAAAATATTGCCACGTAACAAATTAAAAAAAAAAGCTATAAATAGATTGTTTCGTGTCGTGTAATTAAACACGTGAAACATAATGAAAATTTCTGGTGAAAAAGTTTTTTTTTTTAATATATTAAAATCAGTTTTAAGGCCTAATTCTATCCTAATTCCTAAGGAATCCCGATAAAATTTAATAAATTAATATTAACTTTAAAAACAACAAATTAATATTAACTTTAAAAGAGCAATCAGCCCCATATTTCTTACATATTAACTATTCTTTATAAGTTGTATTTTGTGGTATTGCCACTGTAAATATCAATAAGTCTTCAATCTGCTCATAGAATGTCTTTTATATTTCCATTATTTTAACACTAGTTTTGGTTCTGTTTGTGTGAATGATGTAAGACGTCAGTGAACCACAGAAACGTTGGTTTAATATGATCAGCGAGAACATTCTCTCTTTATTGTATCTTTTTGAAAAAAAAAAGAAAAAAAAAAAGTCCTTTGTAATTCTCTTTTGTTAACATTTTCAGAATTCTGTACAGGATAAAAAGAAATAAGCACTGCTTAAGAACCGAGGCCGATCTCAGAAACTAGAAAAAAAAACAAAAAAAAAACTAGAAAAAAAAACAAAAAAAACAAGGAAAAAAAAAAAAAAAAAGAGGTTTACAATACAAATTAGTAGTAAGACATTGTCTGAAGTGCAATGGCATAGCTCAGATGGGTTAAAAGTGAAACCGAAAAACTTCCAAATAAAAATACTTCTCTATTTTCCAACAAACAGTAAATTCTTTACAGAGTAGAGACTGTATTATCTGATGTATTTAAACCTGTAAAAACATATTTACAAATAGCCATTATCTTTTATATACTTTTTCTCATAATCACATATATGTCAGCACCAGTAAAAAAAAAACCAAAAACCAAAAACAAACAAACAAACAAACAAACAAAAAAAAAAAAACATCGATAACGACGATTCTTCTGTTAAAACGTTGTCTACAGACTTGGTCCCGGTACAATATGATATTTGGAGGAAGCTTCCTTTTTCTCCCTGAAGGGATTTCAAACACGGACCCTCATTTTGAAGAAGACTGAACGGTGATGGCGGCGTGGCCGTCCACGGCTAGTCCCGAATCTCATCAGCGCGACGCTCCGAGTTCTGAGTGAGCCACTAGCGCTACGCTAGCCAAGGCTACGCTAGCCAACGGTACGAGGGTTGCTCTGGATCTGATCGGCCTCCGCAACTTCGTCCACATTCAGACGCCACACATTGAGACGGAGGACGCCTGCTCTCCGGACAAAAAAGAAGGAATCCCGGAGCTCGGAGCCGCGGTCACTAGCAGGCGCAGAGCGGAAGTGGCTAAAAGTTTAAAGGGTTGGATCACACGACACCAATGACCATGAGGACAGATGACGACAAAGGAGTTAGTTTACAGATAAGAAGGCTTTTTGGTTTTGTTTGATTACAGCATCGTCCTCCAAAAGTTTCCCTCCGATGAGCTAAATACAAAGTGATGCAACTTTCAGTCATCTTTTAACCAAGATTTCAAAATGGATTCAAGAGTCTACAAACATGGTGATGAAAAACCTTCGACACGTTTGTTGCTTCGCCTTTAGCGCGGATTGTTGAAGGTAAATGAGAGCTTTGATTTAAAAACTAGTTTCCTTTGTGGAATTATTTCCTGCTGTCTGGCGCCGCCCTCAAGGCCCATTAGAGTACTGCAGGAATGAGTTCATATTTTAGCACGTCGAGTTCCCGTAAAGTCTTTTCTTGGGTGGGTAAAAGGTGTTGAAAGACAGCAACAAGCTAACTTGAAGTGGATGTCAGGCGTTTGTTGATTGGCGGCAAGGACTGTCAATCATGCAATAGCATAGCCGTCCTCAGCTTTCACGAAAAATTAAAATAAATACAGGGTCATTTGGAAATCACACGGAGTTCAACGTTAATACTAGTCCCTTTAGTGGCTACTGGCTAACTGCTAGGTGGGTTTATGATTTTAGCCTCCTGTGTTGACGACATCATCGGGGCACAATCAAAACCTCCCGTTCCCATTGTGGGCAATTCCGGTTTGAACAAACAACAGAACTCAGCGACTTTCAGAGGTCCAACACCAACATACGTGTTTTAACAACGTATTACTCCCAGGTGATGACTTCTTTGAGTTCATTGTAAGGTTTCTGTTTAGCTAAACTAAAGCTGTTGACCAGGAACCCAAAAAAGACTTGAAGTCTGCATGCTCTCTTTGTCGAGGGAATCAAAGCGACGCTAACTCTGGGGTCATCCCTGCCGCACTCTGTTAGCCGTCCCGAAGTTTGTTTTCTTGAAAGCTTCTGGTCAGCAGTGGTTCGTTGTCGTCGAAAGCGCAGCGAGGAGGGGGGTCAGCTCGTATGTCTTCACAGTAGTGTTACAGTACAGCACAGTTACGTTCTTGCTGGGAGCGCGAGGGGGTTCTTATCGCCGCCGTGCGACGTAGAGCGGCGCCGCGCTGATTGACAAAGCGGCCGCGTCACAATGGAAGGGAGGACGAACACTTTCCTCAAGACACGACACCAAATGAAAGAGAAAGCTAATTTAAACTTTTTTTTCTTTTTCTTCATTTAATTGACAAAAGACACAACCAGCATCGTTGTTGGGAGGTTAAAAACACGGCGACAAACTGAATCGTGTGGGTGGGCTTCCCATTAGCATTTTTCTTGTTGTTATTTTCCTTAAAAAGAAGAAGTCACTTGTGGTGCTTGAATACATTCAGTGCCCAGCGGTCGCTTCGCTTCGCGCGATGTGGTTTGTGTCACACAGACTGAAGCTGTAATGCAATATTAGCTCTGTTAGCTGCCTCGCACACATCCGCACGTCCTCCCGGGCTCATGCTTGTTTTCTGTGTTTATCGTGTGTGTGTGTGTGTGTGTGTGTGTGTGTGTGTGTGTGTGTGTGTGTGTGTGTGTGTGTGTGTGTGTGTGTGTGTGTTTTGAATGCTTGCTTTAGCTGCCTATTCTCTCTCCCCCCCCTCTTTCCTCTGCTTTTCACTCCCATTGTCTTCCTCCAACATGCACACCCGTCATCCACGGCGACAACACAGGAAATGAAACTACGCTCGCTACCGCCCGCTTTAAAAAAAAAAAAAAAAAGAAAAAAGAAGAAGCCACCTGGGTTTGTTGCTGAGCAGCAGCACTAGAGGGCAGAGTCGCTCGCGTGGCACGACGGAGGAACATCGTTTGTTCTGGTGTGATGTGCACAATTTAAACAGAGAGGGAGGGAGAGATCAAGTGAAGAGGCTGAGAGAGACAGGGAGGGTGTGTGTGTGTGTGTGTGTGTGTGTGTGTGTGTGTGTGTGTGTGTGTGTGTGTGTGTGTGTGCGCGCACTAAGCGAGGCAATGGGAGCGTTGAGAGTGCTTTCTACTCCCTTCAGCTCCTCACACAGTTGAGAGATGTGAAGCTGGAGCTGGGTGGCACAAACACAAATAAATTGCTGTCTTGAGAACGAGTCTTCCTTCCCCCTTCCGTCAGTCTGCTGTTTTTCGATCGGGCTGCTGGCGGAGCCCGCCGTGTGAATGAGGCTCGCTTTCAAACGCCGGAACATGAGGAGGGGGCGGGGGGAACAAAATCATCCCGCGGAGAAAAAAGGGAAAACAAATGAAGCACACCTCTTAATCTCTATATTGGGTTTTCATTAATATGCACAAGACATAATGATAGCTCTCTCCATCACACACACACACACACACACACACACACACACACACACACACACACACACACACACACACACACACACACACACACACACACACACACACACACACACAAAACGAGAACACAAGAACTCAGTTATAACCTTGCTCATGTTTTATAAAACCAAAACATGCCAGTCCGCGTCGCTCCCTCCTTGTTTTACTTTCTCAGGATTTAAAGTTTGTCCGACTTCAGTTCGTTCAGTAAAAACTTTCCCCGTTGGCTATTGGCTCGGGAAAAACTCCTCCATCCAGCCGTCGCTGGAGTCCAGCTCCGCCCCCGAGCCGTCGCCCAATCCGAAGGCTCCGCCAGCAGAGGGCCCGCCCCCATATCCGTAGGATGACATGTCCTGATTAGCTGTCCTCTGGTAGCCCTGCGGCTGACCCCCAACCCCGACTCCCCCCGGTCCATAGGGTCCACCTCCACCGCCCCCAGCCCCTATTCCCGGCCCCCCGGGACCGGGGCCGAAGCCCCCCATCCCTGCCATCCCCTGGCTCATCACCCCCTGGCTCATCCCCTGGTTCATGACCATGGGCCGGGGCTGGTTGGTCCTGGGCTGACCCCCCATGTGGGGACCCATCATTGGGCCCCCCATCCCCGCGGCTGGGTTGCCCACCCTGGGGTCCATCCCCTGGCTCATCCCCTGTCCAGGGCCCTGAAAGTGTTGCTTGGCGATGCGGGGGGGCTGACCGGGCTGCATCCCATACCCGGGGGCGGAGCTGAACCCCACCATGTCTCCTCCCCCTCCGCCTGTAGTCCTTCCGACTCCTCCCCCCATGGCCTGCAGACCCTGCCCCTGCTGTTGTGGCCATCCGCCCCCCGCCATGCCCCCACCGCCTCCGCCTCCTCCCAGCATGCTTTGCAGTCTCTGGGCTTGGGCTTTGGGGGGGCCTTTAAGGGGCTGCTGGGTCATGGAGTTCATTAACATCCCCTGGCCTCCATATCCTCCGGCCCCGCCACCCCCGGGGCCTCCGGGCATTCCCCCAACCCCAGGGCCAGCCCCCGCCTGCCGGGGGGGCCCTGCGGCAGGGTTGTGCTGCGGTGGAAGACCCATGGAGGCTTGGACGCTTTGGCTCTGGTGCTGCTGCTGGTGGATCATTTGGCTCATGGAAGGGTTGAGTCCGTACAGGGACCCTTGGCCTGACCCCTGGCCGCCGTACGGGAGCCCCATGTCGCTCTGGGGGCCCACGGAGCCCCCCTGCCCCTGGACCGAACCCATCTGGACCATCTGCTGCTGACTCTGCTGCTGCTGGAGGAGGCGGGTCGCCCGGATGTTCTGGAGAGCTTGACTCCTGGAAGCCAGATCTTGAGGAGGACCTGAGGAGCAGAAAACCAAACGGGTTGAAACAAAAGTAGAAGAAGTGAAAAAAAAAACTTTGCTGAAGACGCCTGCAGATCCAGTAAAAACAACAACAAGCACAAAAGAGAGATGTGAGCTGAGGGAAAGATTTATATTCCACGACAACCTATTTACTAAAGAAACGAAAGCTTCCTGTTCGATTATGGTTCAACTCCTTCCGCACTAAAATGAAACTGAACACACTGGAGCAGCAGCGTCTCACTTCTCCGTTCTTTCCTGTTAGACGCTCCGCAGCAGCAGAGCTGAGGGGATCTGTTAGTGTGGAAATGGCTCTAAACCCTCTAATAAACCCACTCCTGACATCGTTTCACTAATCCCTCACCTCACAGCTCACACTGGAAACGTAACAGAGGAGAACTCCATCAGACATTCCCGGCTCGCACGGTGAGTCGAGAGCCGAGTTCCAGGTAACGTAACACTGCAAGACAGCCGTGAATTTTCCACAAATAACCAACCCGGGAGGACGGAGGGTGATGGGAGCGTCGTCATGTTTGCTCCGTTTGAAATGAACTCGGTTGCAGAATAAGTGCGGTCCGTTTGAGTTTGAATTGCAACATCTGCTCCCCAGTGAAATCCAAACACGTGGACCGTGTTATGTTAAAAGCGGGTCTTGGTTTGCTTGCAAATTAATCCTGGTGATTTTTAGACCAAAAATGTCCGAGCAAGCTGTAACAAGGCCAAAAACTCACACGTGAAAGGTTTCAGTTCAGACAGCAGGAATGCTTAGTGCAGTTCCTGATTTGTCCACTAGGGGTTGTTGTATTTTAGTAAGACGGTAGGCAACAATTTAACTCTAAAGACAGAACTGAGCTGCAGATGGTAACGATGCTCAAAGTGGAGAGATCAGCGATCTGATGGCTAGCAAAGCAGCATTAGCCTCAAAGTCCTACTGTGAGGATGATTATGTGAAAACGCGTACAGCTTCAAGGCAGGCTGCTGAGGTTTTCGTTTTCAATAGATTTTGTGAAAGTGGTTTAATTGCAATGATAGGGGAATTCCTAAAACTCCTTTCAAGTTTATGGAAACATTAGGATTAGGAGTTATTTTCCAACTCAAAAGGGGTTCAGAACGTTTTTTCCTCAGTTGATTTCCCTCTCTAGTCAACTTTGTTTACAACATTTGGTCCATTGTTAAAAATGACATTGTGACCATGAAGCAAACCAAATTTTCTTTTTCTTTTATTTGAACTTTGATCTGGACCGAGTGTCACGTGGCAGTGGAGTGACGAGCGCTCCTGCCCCAAAGCGACAACAACTGTGGTTTGAGTCTCGCTGGAACGTTTATTTGGTGGAAGCTCCGTCCATGAGTTTCCACCAACAGTCCAACGTGTTTCAGGTTTATTGGTGTTTGTGTTGTGATGGACTGATGACTGATGTCCCTTGTGAATTCTGTTTTCACTCATAGTGAGCCGGGACCGGTTCGGCTCGGCTCCAGTGCCTCAGGACCCTGGATCCGATTAAATGTTAAAGAAGATGGATGGAAGGATCCGGACTGAAAGTGTGAACAATGGTTAAATCACTGAAGCACTGCAGGACAGCTGAACTAACAGGTATATTTCTAGGCCATCGTCTCCCGCTGAAAGCCCCTCTTCCTCTTCACATTACCTCCTAGACTCGCAGACAGACTCTGATGGCTATAAATGGCTTTCGACTTGACTCTCCTCCTCCCTCTCAGCATTTTCTCCGCTCGCCATCTTCCTCTCACCCACTCGTCTTTCTCTCTTCCCAGCCTCTCCTCCTTCTACCAACCAGACCATCTACCTATTCCTCCCGTTGCAGCCCCCCTGCCTCCCTCCTCCTCCTCCTCTCATCCATCCTTGACTTCACCGGAACTCTGGGGGATCCAGGACAGACAAGTTGCCGTGGTAACAGGCAGAGCAGGATTTTTTTTTTCCCTCTTCTGAGAGACGAAAGAGAGAAAGAAGGAGGCTGAAGAGCTTGTGAGCACCAACTGATGCGTCTGACGGAGACGGACAGAGACGACAGGTTCAGTTGCAGGATCTGGTTCTGTCGGCTGTTTGCATACAGATCTGTATGTTCATGTGACACCTGCTGATCTGCACAATCTGCCAAGTGCCGAAATGTCTTGGCAGTCCACCATGGACACCAGTAAGACATAACATTCTGATCACCTTCCTAATATTGTGTAGGTTCTGTTTGGTTGGTAAAACAACCCTGAACTCCTCTGAAGGTGTGACAGTGTATCTGGCGCCAACATGTTGGCAGCCGATTCTTTAAGTTCTGGAAAATATGAGGTGAGACCTCCACGCATCGGACTCGGTTGTCCAGCACATCCCACAGATGCTCGATTGGATTGAGGAGGCCGAGTCAACACCTCTAAAGCTACGTTCACACTGCAGGTTTTAATGCTCAATTCCAATTTCTTGGTGAGACCAGATTTCTTTGCGTGATCATTCACACTACATTTTAAACGCGACCGCCATCAGACTGCCGTGTGAACATTATCCGACCCCAGAACTGGCTGTTGATGTAAATATATATGGAGATTCCCTGACACAAAACCTCGGGTTTTTTTAAAAGGTTAATCCCGTCTACCATGTCCATTTCTTCCATTTTTTTCCTTACATATTTTGGCAGTGCTGAATCGGCGCAGCTACGTGACGTCAATCTCATGTCAATGATATTCTTCTATTTCTGTCCTTGCTGATTTTATAACGTGTCTGTAAAGTGTCTTGAACGGCACTATACAAATAAATTTAATTATTACTATTACTATTATTATTATCATTATTAATGCTGTGGACGTTGCATACATGTGACTTGACCGTTCAGACAGCGGTCCCATTGAAAGACATTAGATACATATCCGATTTGGTACCACATATGATAGAGGCCTCAGTCTGCTGTGTAAAAATCAGACATGGTCACTTGTGAGCAGAAAATCTGAATTTCCCTGCAGTGTGAACGTAGCCAAACTGGCTGTTGTGCTCCTTGAACCATTCCTGAACCGTTTTATCTTTCTAACCCTTCAATGAAAGGGAGCAACATGGCTCACTTAAGTAGATGTCAAAATATTATAACCCATGTAGAACAAGGCTCAATGCACCCAATGACTTACCTTCTTTTAATAACATATCCAGGCAAAACGTGTTCCCAAAGGTAAGTCATGCAAACGCACCAGACCATCCATGCCGTGTCAAGGAAAACCTGATGCAACACACCAGACCACTTTCTCCCACTGCTCCGGGGTCCAATTCTGATGCTTTTGAATTGGATGAGGTCTGGATGGGGACTGTGACTGGTGTGAGCCTATGCAGCCCAATACACAACAAACTGTACCATGCTCTGCTGGTGCTGACAGAAAAGTGTCTCAATCTGTATGTTGGACTGGACCAGACAGGACACTTCTTAGCCTCCCATGAGCCTCTCACACATCTTCCTTACTCGGACCACTTTGGATAGATATCGACCACTGGACTGGAGACGCCTGGCGAGAGCTGAGAAACCACAGTTTTCGAGATGCTCTCGCTCAATTCTCCAGCCAGCAAAATATGGCCTTTGTTTTAAAGCCTTCTTCTGGTTCATACACATCAACGTTGAGGTAAAAAACGTTGACTTGCTCTATAAGTGGTGTGCTCTTCGGGCCAAAGAGCGCCACAGTCCTGCATGTCTGTAATGAAAGTCATCATGCCTGACGATGAGCTACTCTGCACACTCAGCTGTGTTGAAGCAGGGAAACATCAAGCAGCACTACGACCCTCCAGGGGTGCGACGGCCCACCTCTGCTCCAACACAGGCTATAATGAAGAGATAATCAGTGCTGTTCACCTCACCTGTCAGTGGTCATCACGGTATGGCTGATCAATGTTCAACATGCATCACTTATTGCAGATCAAACACGTCTATGTAGCTCTAATCATTTTGGATTTTACACAAAGCTCTAACTGCAGATTCACAAAAAACAAACAAACAAACAAAATCAATTTTCTAATGTGGTCATCAATAAAAAGACTGAGTGATCAGTCGGGTCTTGCCTTGAATTATTAGAAAATCAATTGGGGTGAGACCACTCTTGTAGCAGTGCATACGTTGGGAGCATTGTTGCCGGTGTTGAGGTGAATGCGTGCGTTAGCGGGGCTCACCTTGGTACTGATTGACTTGGGGGTATGGATTCCTCTGGCCCTGGCCCAGCTGTCTGGGGAGGTGCTGCTGCTGCTGGAGCTACGGAAAGAGACAGAGTTTCATCCACATATAGTTTTACATAACAATCAGTGCTAAAGTAAAAGTTCTGGTGAAGGCAGCGGTGTTGGTAACAACAAGGTGTTGGTACAGTGGAGTATGGGTTGATTTTAGTGATGAGTAAGACACTCCTGAGACAGATGTTAGGTACAATTTGGACAGATGTTTGATGCGGTGGATGTCCGTACAACAAAACGCAGACAGATGTTTTGGCTTGTAGAAAGAAAAACTGGTATCGGTGACGACAGACAGATGTTTAAATTGACAGAAACAGATGTTACTATACTCCAGCAAAGACAAATGTTTTGTACAATAGAGACAGATGTGGGAACTGTAAACATTGATGAATGTTTGGAACAATAGGCAGATGTTTGACATCATGCAGACAGATACTAAGGGGAAGTTCACCAGATGTTTGGTAGAATAGACAGATGTTTGACATGGTAGAGACAGATGTTACCATGGTTAACGTGAGGTAGGTTTGGCTCAGTACTGATCAACGCCTGCATTTGAGGTAGGAGATATGTTGGGTGCAGTAGGAACAGATGTTTGGCTCAACTGACCCAGATGTTCTCACAATGGAAGTTGGACAGATGTTTGGTCGAACTGACAGATACTTAGATATCCATATTTAGAGCAAACAGATGTTGGTGCAGCCAGAGTTAAACAGATGTTCAGCTGATAGAAACAGATGTTAGTTTAACCAAAGACAGATGTTTTGTACAGTAGAAACAGATGTTGGTACTGTATGTGTGGCGCTGTGGAGAGAGATGTTCCACACGATGCAGACAGATAGTGAAGATAAGTAAACCAGATGTTTGGTACAGTACACAGATGTTTTAGATGGCAGAGACAGACTGCTTCAGTTAGTTTGAATGCTCTTGTAAACAATGTGTACAGATGTTGTGGCCATGAGGTAAAGGCTATTTGATGATGTTGGTACTGTAAATGTTGGGCAAATATTTGTCAGAGTGAAGACGGATGCTGTCATGATGGAGGTACGATATATTTGTCACAGTAGAGATCAGCGTCAGCAGTTGCGGTAGGAAACATGTTGGGTACAGTTGAAGTTAAGCAGATGTTTGACACAGTACAAACAGATGTTTTGGATAGTAGAGACAGATACTGGCTCTGTCACAGTGTGAAAGCTCTTTTAAACAATGGCCCAGATGTTGGTGAACACCAGGTAAAAGCTATTGGACCTGGCAGAGATCAACGTCAGCTCTGTTGAGGTTGAACAGATGTTGGGCGCAGTGGGGACAGATGTGAGCACAGTTGAAGCTGGACAGGTTGTTATACATGAAGCGATGAAGAGTTTTTGTGTGCGTTAGATTAGTATACATCACTTGCATGATGCTCTTTAACTTAAATAGCATAAGTGTGCAGCGTTAAACCACAGGCGTCTATGATGCTCCGTCACAGCCAGAGTTGTATTCAGGTCTGAATAATTTAATGGGGAGACTTAAAAGGTTTAGTTGTTAATAAGCAGCCTGGGACTTTGCAGTATGAAAAAAAAAAACTTGTTGCTGGACAGGTCGCTCATTTAAACGAAGGTATGATACCCAGTTAACAACACGGAGTGAACCCCAGCAAGAAGGGGTTCTTTTCAGACACCTTATATTTGTGCGTCTCTGTATGTTTTTGCACATCCAATTAAAACCAACGTGGTGGGTGGTGACTTCAGAGTTCAGAACTCTTTAACACTCGATTCCCTCACAGAGAGAGAAATGAAAAGAAAAGACCACATTATCACAGCAGGCGGCATGTGGCGAAAACACACACACACACACACACACACACACACACACACACACACACACACACACACACACACACACACACACACACACACACACACACACACACACACACACACACACACACACACACACACACACACACACACACACACACACACACACACACACACACACAGCAGAGATGAAAAGGAAGTAGTGAAGAGGGGGCTGGTTGAGGGTAATTATACATGCAACAAGACAACAGTAAGGAAGAAGAGAGGATGAGCTGCACAGACAAATATACGTGGATATAACAACAAACAAGACGCACGCACACAAATGATCATTTAATGACGTGACACAGAGGCCAAACGGCCTTCTGAAGACCCCGTTACACGTTTCGAGTGAAAACGCATCGTGTTTACGTTTTTCTTTCCAAAAAAGTTTCACGTTTACACGGCAACTGTCGTGTAAACAGACGCCCAAAACGCAGCAAAAGTTTTGTGTTTTCACTTGAAATGGTTGCTGTGTAAACGGGCGCTGAATCTGTTTGGTGAAAGGCGAGACGCAGCGTCTCACCTGCTCTGCCAGGAGCTGCTGCTGCTGCCGCTGCTCCCTGAGGAGCTGCTGCTTCTGCTGCTCCATCATGTGCATCTGCACCCGCTTCTCCTGCTCCATCGCTATCATCTGCTTCATCATGGCCGCCTGCTGCTGGTTGCCCACGTAGCCCGGAGGTGGACCCGACCCCTGGTTGGGCCCGACCCCGGAGGCCACGCCGCCGGCGGGGTGAGGAGGTGGGATGGCGCCGGGCGGTCGTGACATCCCCACAACACCTTGCTCCTGCAGAAACACGGAAGAGGACTGTCGATCAGTCAGCTGAACATCACATACACTCCATCATTACATAGGCTGCAGCCGACAGCCGGCAGGTCGGAGTCTTTAGATGAAAACAGAGAGAAACGATTTGCCGTCTTCTACTCAAGCTAACAACAAAATTCCAAAATCAATTTCCAGGAATACTGAATCACAGCCTGGCAACGGCTCTGAGCCAAGAAACAGCCGACAAACCTGTCATGTCATAAAACAGCTCGTTGTTCGTAATACTGCAGCTGCAAGAAGCCATTATGAGCACTTCATCATTTTCAAATGTTCACTTCTGTCCAGCTAATCTTGGAAAAACCAAAGAGATGGAAGAATCTGCAAATGCATTTTCACTCCCTGAATTCAAGGTTCAAGACGACGCTATCCATCTTCCACGCCGCTTTATCCAGTCCGGGGCCGGAACTGGAGCCGATCTCCGCTCACTAACGGCCAAGGCGGGTTCATGATCACCAGTTCATCACAGGAAATGCAGGGAGAACATGCAAACTCCACAAGGCCTAGTCTGGATTCAAACACATGACTATGAGGAGAAAGTGGAGACCTCTGATCAACCATAAAGCGACAGTGAAACCAAACTCTGGCAATATACAAGAAACTCACTCGAAACATACAAAGAGCATGATTTTGATTTTCTTAGAAAGCTTACAAACCCTCTGGACCCACCGGACCCCCGACTGGGGATCTCACAAAACAAGGACCTCAACAAATCAAACTTCAAAATGTGATGTGATCCATTTATTATATGCAATATTGAGATGTAAACAATGCATACATTTTTTTCAGAATTATCGGGATGAGCCATTTGAGTTGGTTTGGGTGTTTTGTTGGGAAGAATGCTGGTCATCTCTTGTTAAAAGTTCCAGATTCTGCTCAAAGCTCATGAGTTATTTTTCTAAGGCCATGTTTACACGACATCGATTGACTGGACAGTGCATCATTTTCCATTTTCATTTGATAAAATTTGCACATTTAGAGTTTGAAACTCATCACCACACATTCTTCAGAAACACTGAAAATGCTGTAGTTTACATGTCAGGCCACTAGTTGGTGCTATGTTTTAGTAAAACAACCACTCCCACATGCATGCAGAGAACAATACCATAAGAAAATTCTAGCCCCTTCAAACTGTGTTTTTTCACCGTATCTGCTGTGTTTAAAGAAAAGTGTCTCACTATATGCAGACGATGGTGTGGTAAATGTTTGTGAACGCAGAAAGCTGTTAAAAAGACCTACTCGCACAAAAAAAATCTACTCGCACATTGCAGAAAAACAATTGAAAGTGTAGTGCTACATGTTTCAGAAGAGTTTCCCCGTTAACACAGAGATCGGCCTGTTTCAAAAACTGCACGGTAACTTTGAAGTGAAAGCAGTACATAAGTTGTATTGGGAGCGGGCGGTCAGATGAGCGGTCAACAGGAGAAAAGATCCTAAGACTTTATTGCAATACGATAAAAGCAGGAAGAATCAAAGGACAATCAAAAATCAAGTTTAATGGCACAAGCTCATTGAAATCAACAGGTTTATTGCATCATGAGCTCAGCTGAACCAGACGTGCAATACAAAGTGTAAAGGTCCTAAACTGCTGTGTCGCCACTGGTCAGTTAATTGAGTGAAAGTTGAAACTTTATCAAGCTTTTCGGGAGGGTGAAATTAGTTCTTAATGACTTTGAAATGATTCTAAACTTTCCTCTGTGATTTGTGCTGGGAGAAGCCTGAAACTGTTAATCAGGTGTTAAACTGGCGCCGTTTCACTGCAGGTTGCTCCGTGTTTTGTGGTGAAACTGTGGCACTAATGGTGAGACGTAAAGGACTTTCAGATCGAGCAAAGTTTGTTGTGTTTCATATTTTCTTCCGGAGTTTATGTCACAATGTTTCTCGGGCCCTGTTAACACGAAAACTCTTAGAGTGAACCATTGTTTTTGCATTTTCGTTTCAGAGTTTTGCGTTTCCATGGAAATGCTTTGAAAATTAAGTAGTTTCATGTTGGGCCACTAGTGGGTGCTGTTGTTTGTTTTTGTAATGAAAGTTGGATCGTTATTACGGTGACTGTCAAAATAAAACTACCAAGTCCCAGGAGAATATGGACTGGGAGTCGTGACACTCTGGAGGAAATATTCTTTTTGTCCGTCTACTGAGCATGTGCACAACAATTACTGACTACGATTTTCACTTGAAGTCCTGCAAACTTGCCGTCTCAGCGGTCTCCAGGTTTGCACATGCCTGATTGAAATGAAGAGGTCATCGTGGAGCTCTGCAGAAGCCTGAAAAGGCCCCATTCATTCAGATCATTACCGTTAAAGCAGAGACGTTGATAACATGCAGGACATTGGATGCTCAAGGACTAAAGATGAGGAAAACTCATCCAAACTAATGTGTTTCCAGCAGAAGGATCTTTATGCACAAGAGGGAGTTCTTATCGAACTTTCAAATATCAAGTGTGCTTCCCTAACGGTTGAAATATCCCTGTGAAAGCCTATTTTAATCCTGTTAGTGAAGTTCAAGGAGTAAAACCAAACAAAAATGGTCTGAATTTGCTGTTCATCATCCAAAAAAAAGGTATTTCAGGGGCTGAAAACTTCCTTCTCCATGTGTCACTGTTACGGCTTTTTCATAACTGAGTGCCACAGTTACATCAGGTGGAGAAGAAATGCGCCCTCGATATGCCGGTGGAGTCGTAGTGATCCACAGTGACAGCTTTACACAGTCTGTTTTGGGCACAACGCTGCAGTGAAGCATGAGGAAGTGTTTCAGCTCACAAAGACTCAGTCTGTGAATGAGAACGAAAAAGCAGATAAAGAGAGAATCGCCTGAAGATTCGGTGCGTCGGGCCACCCTGAGTCCTCCCAGTGGGGCACTGGTTTGTCCTCGCTGCATATATTATCTCCTCATTAGCATATAAAGAGCACTTCCTCCTCCACTCAGCCGTATGCTAATCTCTAATAGGATGAAATGGCCCGCTCCGGCCAATGGGAGCGGAGCGTTTATGGATCTATTAAAGGTTAGACAGCTGAACGAGAGTGGACATCGTTTAGGCCTGCCAGCAATTGAAAAAAAAAAAAAAAAAGAAGAGACCTGGGAACAGAGGAGAGTGTTTGCACATATGAAAATGCACCAACACACATCCCCACACAGGAAGAGACTGTACAACAAATCACATTTAACTGCAGGGCAAAAATGAAACAGCAAAAGCAGGATTACGGCGGCGAAATCACAGCGTTGGCGAGAGTCTGTAACATACCGCCATACTCAATATGTTTCCAAAGAGCCAAAGCCTCATAATCCGTGTTGAGGCTCTGCTCTTCTTAGAAAGGAGTTAGGTGGAGATAAACCTCATATATTAGAGCACAAAAACATAAAAACCCCCGCGGAGCAAACAAGAATGGGCTGCTTAAGACTGGCTCACCAGACAGCCAGACCAGACTGATCGATGCTCGCGAGCTACGTGTCTCATCTCCGCCTGGCACGTTTCTTCTGCCCTGGATGGCAGCAGAGCAGCGAGGAGGAGGAGGAGGAGGAGAAGAAGAAGGAGCGAAGGAGGAAGAAATGCAGTGCCACCACGTCACCAACTGGTGGCAGTGTCGATCTTCAAACGCCGCCGGTGTGTGATTGTGTGTGTGAGTCTCGCCGGCCTCCTCTCAGCAGATGGCTCAATCATGACGGTTCTGATCTACGATCTCTCCCTCTCCCCCACTCGCTCGACCTCTTTTTCTTCCTTTCTCTCCAAACAGCCCTCCACCTCCTTCACAAAACTCCCTCCTTCCTCTCCGCAGACAGCGAGTCGTGTCCACGCCGCCACGAAGGAGCGGGAGATGGATTAGAGAGGGAAAGTCCAGGAGAAATTCAGATGTTGCCGTATTTGTGAGCGGGGCAGCAACCAAAAGAAGCTTTAACTTCAGCACACAGTCGAATAAAGAAGAGACACACGTGACAGACGGGATGAAAAGAAAGCAAGTGAATTAGCAGTTGTATTAGTATTATTTCAGTGTTATTAGTACTTTGCTCAAGCGTTGCTAATATACAATGAATTGAATGTCACGCCAATAAAGCGTATTGAATAGGACGCAGGTATCCTCTTCAGAATGAAAAAGCAAATTAAATTAATTGAAGCGGAGAGAAAAGAGCATGTGCGAGGAGTGAAAAGAAGCAGAGGAGCAGAAGGAGCAACACAAGAGGAGAAATCGAGCGCCGCTCTCGTTTTAGTGGGAAGAAAAAGGAAAAAAAAAATGGAGGAAGGAGTGAGGAGGTGGTGAGCCAAAAGAGGAGGAGTGAAAAGTGGGATGGATGGAGGAGAGGAGAGGAGAGGAGAGGAGAGGAGAGGAGAGGAGAGGAGAGGTGAGGAGAGGAGAACAGGTATCGTGGCAACAGTTGCTGTGGCGAGGAGCAGATGGCGCTCTGAGGAGCGGTTATGGCCGCCGAGGAGACTCAAAGAAACTACAGACACTTTGACCTCTTCTCACGAAACCATCGTATCAGTCTGAACTCACACATGTTGTTTCACTGGAAGGTTTTTCAATCAGGGATGCGAAATTTATCGAAAAGTTTATTGGTATTGAAACATCAACACAAGCAACATATCCATCGACAAAAGACTGACAGAACTGCGATAGATCATGTTCGCCATCATTCGCAGTACCCGTGGCAAACTGCACAGAAAAAAAAACCCATCAAGTTGTAAAGTGTTCGGTTTCACTTCATCACTCCAACGTTACCGCATACCTGGTGAACGCCAAGAGAAAGTGAGCAAAGACAACTGCTACCCTGGCTATTCGTACGAAACTTAAGATGAAAAAACTAAGAAAAGAATAAACAGTTAACAGCCCAGTTACAGTTGGCGTAAAAGAGAAAGAGCACTGTTATTTCGAAGAATTCAAAAACACAAACAAAAGCACGTCATCGAAAATCTTCTATTTATCTCAAACAATATCGTTATGTCGTATGTTTACCTGATAGCTATATTCTATATATATCTTTACAAAAGGTTTTGATGGAGAACGCGCCCCTCCAGGAAGGTGTAGCTCTCCACAGTCCAGGGAAACGCTCGCTCTAACGTTGCTCACTGATTGGTCAGAGGTCAGCTTCTCCTTATCGAAGCAGCAGAAAAAAAGCTCAGACCTGCTTTAACAGGTGTTAGTAGTTATTAGCAGCTAACATGGTGCGGAAAACTAATTCTACATAAGAAAGTGAAGTTAAAAGATGTTTCCAGTGAACGTTGAGCAGCTTCCCCCGTCTGCTCTTGTTCATTCTTCAGGTTTAGATTTAAGGCCCCGTTTACCCGACAAGTGAAAATGCTAAACGTTTGTTACGTTTTTGGAGTCCGTTTACACGTCAATAGTGATCAGAGCCACTAAAACACAAGTGTTTGTAAACGGCTCTAAAAGGTGGAATTTTTTCGAAAACGTGACGGCTCTCCGTGCAGCTGGCGGAAACGCCGCTTCTGCTCCGGGTCCTGGTCCGGGCGCAAGGAACTAGTAGTTGTGCACATGCTCAGTAGAGACAATCAGAACAATGTTTCCTCCAGAGTGTCATGACTCCTGGTTCATCTTCTCCTGGGACTTGGTACTTTTATTTTGACAGTCAACGTAATGACAATCCAACTTGGTCGTCTGTCCATCAGAATGTCTGTGTTCTCCCTTTGTTAAGGTTTAGAGAGGATTGTTCTCTGCTGCATGTGTGTGTGTGTGGTTTCATTACAAAAACAAACAACAGCGCCCATTTGTGGCCCAACATGAAAACTACATAGTTTTTAAAGTTTCTTTCGTTGGCGTGGAAACAGACATCATTTTCAAGAAGTTTGCACTGTAAACACAAAACCTTTCTGAAATGAAAACAATGCAATTTTACTTGAAACTTTGTCGTGTATTCCGGGCCTTATTTTGAAAAGCTCCCTGTAATCTCTGGCAACCCCCTGGTGTGACTCGGGACCCCGGCTTTGGAACTAGCACACTAATAGACGACTACAAAGACACTTGATCCACAGAGTTTTTACAGGTGAAACTCACGGTTTGGAGAAGACAGCGTCATCAGCAGAACTGCTTCCACGTTTTGACATAATTTACTTAAAGCTTCCATAATTTGCGTAAATGACAAATTGGAGTGATGATTCTCAGTTCTTAACCTCCATCATCATTCTCTCCTATGACTGTATGACAACAGTTGAACTCAGCTGGCCGGACACTAAAAGATGAGAACGGAGAGGAGAGTTGAAAGTGTTGCAGGTCGATCAGCAGGATGTGTGTGCTTGTGTGTGTGTGGTTTGTGTGTTTGTGTGTGTGTGTGTGTGTGTGTGTGTGTGTGTGTGTGTGTGTGTGTGTGTGTGTGTGTGTGTGTGTGTGTACGTGTGTGTGTCTGAGGCTGTCAGCTTTATTGGGTTAGGAAGCATGGAGAGCCCAGGTGATTACATTACACGTGAAGTGAGCGGAAATGTGAGAGAGACACTGTCCATGACCGGTGCGGCAGGGATATGCACGCGCCATTTTAACCGCGTTTAAACGTACGTCGGTGCGCCCGTCCGCGGCCACGCAGCTGTGAGATTAAAGGCTGCACATGCTCACCACCAAGCTGCACAGACACATGAACGCATGAAGCCACACCGGCAACACCAAAGGCAAACAACAGCACAACGTGATGCCTGACAGCACACACACACACACACACACACACACACACACACACACACACACACACACACACACACACACACACACACACACACACACACACACACACACACACACACACACACACACACACACACACACACACACACACACACACACACACAGAGTGGCTATAAGAGGAGCAGTGCCTGGCAGCAGAGTGTGTGTGCTCTCCAGAGTGCCTCACATCTGTCACCCACTTGTGTAAGAGAAGGAAGGGGGGGGGGGGGGTGAGAGAGAGAGAGGAGACGCAGAGTGAGGGTTGGATGGATGAGGAGATGCTTCATTAGACCCTCACAGAGAATACAGCTGCAATCAGGTCGAGACGCCGAGCGGAGGGGGACTGCATCTGCTCGCTATACGTTTTCCTGCGTCCGCCGTAAAGCGGCGGCGCAGCAGGTGATGCTTTGTGGCGCGGCGTTTTAAAGTCAGCTGAAGGTCACAGATTCCTTTCACAGCCAAAGCTTTCCCGCATCTCGCCGTCCTTGAGCGGCGCTCCGGTCGACCTTGCACTCTGACCCCTCCGGCGATGGCTGAGAGGTCCAGTCAGAGTGACTGGTTTCTCCGCACAAAGCCCGCCTGGTTGGTGGAGCCGAGACGTATTCTGCCTTTTGAAGGGCTCTGGATGTTGAACGTAGCTGCATGCGGAATGAATAGAACGATGAATTATCTTTTAAAAGCTCTGAACGTGGCCATGGTCCTGCAAGACCTCATGTTTGTATATGAAGAACTCAGTCTCGGCAGTTTATATGTGTATATTTGTCAGAGGCTTGATGGCGTTTAAAAGGTTGCCGCTCTAACAACGGCGAGTTTTCAGTCCTCTCTATGTGGAGTTTGCAAAGTCTCGTCTGCTTCCTCACACAATCTAAAAGCATGCCTCTTACATTAACTGTTGCCTCTAAAATGGTTTCCAGTTTGACTATTTATCTGTTAAAACCCTGTTTGCAGACATACATTAGAAGTCCCAAAGCATTTTGGACCAGTTGCAGTCACTATACAGATGTTTTAATGTGACGAATCAAAAAGAAGACAGGATCATCTCACCTTGGTGGAATTTGTCCACCAATGATCATTTTTAGCCATGAAAAGCAAGTTAACAGACTAATGTTGACCAGTTAGTGTTTAAATGTATTCAATAAGCGGAATCTGCACTGGGTTCCATGTGAAGTTGTTCTGTAGTATACACTGCAAAAGAATATACACAGAACCCTTCACTAGTGCTGGTCTGAGTCAATCCATCCCTCAATAACTTTTTTATGGCTACAAAAACCATGTTATCATGCAGAAATGCAGTATAAAAAGCCTTTGCATTAAAGATAGATACTCGCGTCGCCAGAATAAATACCTTTATGAACAGTGGCGGACCAGGCTGGTTTTTTCTGTCCCGTGGCGAAGACTGTTTATGACGAATACTGTTTATGACGAAGACTGTTTATGACGAAGACTGTTTAGATGAAGGCTGTTTATGACGAAGGCTGTTTATGACGAAGGCTGTTTATGACGAAGACTGTTTATGACGAAAGCTGTTTATGACGAAGACTGTTTATGACGAAGACTGTTTATGACGAAGACTGTTTATGACGATTCACGTCTCTCCTTCTGCTGCAGCTGCATAAAAAAGCGGCTGCTATTCCCAAAACTTCTGGGGGTTGAGGACGGTGACATACGGCAGCTATTCATGGTTTTGGAAATAATATAATGGCAAATGACATAATCCTGAATCCTGCCAAGGAAGTTGTAGTGAGCGCAGATAAATTGGACTGGACCTCAGTGCTGCGGTGCGTTCAAAGACCTCTTGGAAAAGTAAATCTTGAAAATGGTTTTGACAATAATTCTGCAACCAAATCTCTTTATCTTCTCCTTTAGTCATTGTCGGTTAACAAAACCTCTATTAAATCAACACAACTATATTTTTGTTCGTGCAGCTGCTACAGATGCAGTCAGCTAGCGCTGGAGAGTGAACTCTGTGACGATCCAATCAGAGGGCTTGAATACACCGATGTCACCCTAGGCCTTCTAGAAGGCCCTGAGTCGTCAATATCAAAATCTGATCGGTTGAAGCAGCAGCGGGACCGACGCTTGTTTTACACTGCAGACGCCTGCAGAATTGAATCAGGGAGATTTCTTTACCCTGGCAACAGGTGATGGCTGAAATGTGATTGGTTAAAGCTTTAATATGGAAGTACAGTCTGGAAGCAGGAGACAGGAGAGAAGCTATGAGAGGAAGTGGACAGCCAGTTTGGAATTATTTAATAAGTATTCATGGACAAAATATAATCAACATCCGTGTGTGATTCTGATATTTTTCTTAGGCCTTCAGAGAAGGCCTTCCAGGCCCTGATGGCCGCCACTGACAAAAAGTTAAGGATTGTCATTCAGCAACCGTACCAACAGCAGCTCAAACTGTATTAATCTTTATGATAAAACGGAATTGTTAAATCAATTCACACATACAGCAAACACTGCGGTCAGGTAATAATATATAAAAGGACAATGACCTCTAAATGATTCACTTCTCCCACTTTAAAAAATAAAATAAAATACTTTACTGCCAGGAGGGATGAGTCTATTATTCTAAAAAAGTACATTACATTGAATTGAATGTTTTCAGTTGCAAAATATCCATAGATCCTCATATAAAAACTGAAATAGGTCATTTAACTCTGTTACAAAAAGATCCCGGTGAAGTTTCAATCTTTACAGTTTGTTAGGATTCATCATTGAGGTAAATCACCATGTGAGAAACACGGCTGTTTAACATGTGTGTTTAAACACATGTTTAATGTGCAAATGGCAAAAGTCAAGGACTAAAGCACTTGATGAAGTATCTGATTAAAAAACAAATGTGCTGTACAGTATTAGAGCGGCTGGTTAAAACATTAATAGGATTCATGTTATGCAGCGCACACACACACACACACACACACACACACACACACACACACACACACACACACACACACACACACACACACACACACACACACACACACACACACACACACACACACTAACCCCAGCAGATGGTGGAGCCAGACCTCACAGTATTAAACCATCCCCATGGCGCCAAAGGTAAAGAAGACATCACTTTGACACACACACACACACACACACACACACACACACACACACACACACACACACACACACACACACACACACACACACACACACACACACACACACACACACACACACACACACACACTTCTATGCCTTAGCGGAACAATACATCACCTACTGGCAATTTTCTTTCTTTTTCTTAACAATGGCTGAAAAGTTGATGAAAAAACAGTGATGGAAGAGTAACTTGTGGTGTTCCACAAGGTTCATTTTTGGGATCTAAGTTATTTACACTTCATTTAACAACATTTTCACAATATCAAAGAGGTGTAATTTTGTAAATTATGCTAATTTATCTAGTTCTGCAAATGACATGAGCATTTTTTTTTCTAATAGTAAAAAGGGAACTGACAGTTTTGAACAAATGGTTTGACAATATTAAAATATCTCTTCATGAAAATATTGCTGTTCTGGATAAAACTATGGAGTTGCCATGTTTATTCTCCATGTTTCACTTATAGTGCAAATACTGTGTTGAGGTTTGCAACATGAATATAGATTCAATAATTAAACTACAGAACAGAGATAATAAATTAATAAGCAATGCTGGTTATTGTACACGAGTCTGCAAATTCATTATTCAAATGCCATTGCAAAGTTCTTTATGTCGAGGCACTTTTGGAAAAGTCCTCATAATATGTGTGAATGTGTAAAGACCCTAACAGTGTACAAAAACAAGTACACACACACACACACACACACACACACACACACACACACACACACACACACACACACACACACACACACACACACACACACACACACACACACACACACACACACACACACACACACACACAGAGAGAGTTCATCCCAGAGGACAGTTCTATTTAAACTGCAGGAGAAGGTTCTTGCTCCCCACAGAGGTCTGTTTAATCTCTAACATCTCTCCACTCTAAACCCAAACTGGCCTATTTCTGAATCTTCTCCTGCACACTCACATACGTAACAATTTGAGGGGAAATGTCGAAGTGGAATACACGTAAAACAAAACAACAAAGCGCGGGGTTAGCAGGGCTTCCCGGGTTGATCCTGTAACCTGAACTGAACCGACGTGGTGACATGCAGGGACGCTGTGAAACGCATGCAGGCATGCAGGAGCGGATCCGTTATAAGTAAACGAATCCCTGCAGCACGAGCGAGGCGCTGCGCTGAACCGGGGGGATTTCTCTGAGGACACGGGATGCCACCCACAGACAGCGTGTCACTTCACGCGCCTTTGAACGCGTGCAGCATGAAATTCCTTTAACTGTGATTTACACAACAAAAAAAAAACACTGCATTGATTCACTTTTATTTCTGCAGGAAATCTTTTATTCGTTCTTCGCAATAATGTTGCATCTATAGCCCAAACTAATGTGCAACACTTCGAGATCGTCCCGGAGTGACCTTTTACCGTTTGTGCAGACAGGATTGCTGACACATCGTGTGGATTACACTGCTCTGTTAACGCGGCAGAAACATTTCAGGTGGAGTATGTGTGTGTGTGCGTGGGGGGGGGGTTACCAGCTTGATTAAAAATTAACTGAGGCCTTGTTTACACAATGTTTCAAGTGAATACGCATTTTTTAGTTGCACAAAATGTTCGCCTTACACAGCAACGTTCTTAAAACAATGTCAGAGAAAGATGTAGTTTTCCTATAGTGCCACTAGTGGGTGCTGTTGGTTATTTTTGTAATGAATCTACACACAGAACAATACGCTGAACATTAACAACGGCAAGAAAACAGACATTCGTATGGACAAACGTCCATGTTGGATTGACATTCCAGGAGGCAGGCCTGATGGTGGGGGAGGGGCTAAGAAATTCAATAAAACAATCCTATTGGCTAAGCATGCCACAAACAAAGTGGATCGGGACAGATTACTTGTCTGAAACAAACAATCTGTCCTGATCCACTCTGTTAGCGATGAGAATGGATAGAATTTATTGGTCCTGGACCAGGTCCGGACCAGGTCTGGTTCAAAATGTTGATATTTCAGGACTTGTCTGGGGTAGTCCTGGAATAACATGTATTGATCCTGTCTGTTTGCGGTGGTCCAGGACTACTTCGATGGATGACACTGTGCGCCCTGGACAGAATGGGACAGGTGCTCACCCTAATACCAGCTGACACGGGAGAAATCACGTGGGATACAGGCTGAAAAGAAATCTGCAACAGTCGTCTCCTCTCTGTTTGCGGCAACCTGGGGCGGGACCCAGGGAGACTACCAAGATTTTTTGTGGTGTCTGGTCCTACAGAATCCTCTCTGTTTGTGACAAAGTTTTACAGGATTAGGACAGGCCTCCTAGTGCAGGCGAGTCATCAAGAGGTTAGGCACTATTATCAGGAAGAGCAAAAGAGATGATATGATGTTGAAATACAAATTAAATCACGAACATTAACGACAAGGAAAAAAACCTAATAGGAATTAAAAAATTATTGATTCTGAATTCATGTTCAGTGGAAATATCTGGCGGAACTCTAATATACTGTCATTCAGCACCTCCACACATGGTGGAAATGGTCAGGGACGGCAGGATGTAACGAGAGGCGAGAGGACGAGAAGGCAACTCACACTCACGACAACAAGATGGGAGGAGGAAGAGGAGGAGAGGAGGGAGTGGAGCAATGAGATCATTGGTGGCCACAAAGTGAGTGAGGCGAGCAGATGAGTACACCACCCCGAGAGGTACCAGGTGCTACAGTAAATCACCCTGGAAACGGTCGTCATGGAGACCTTAAAGACACAACAGGCAGACTCCGGTCCACACATGAAGGGAGACGAGACGAAAAACCTTCATCAGGTCAGACGACATCAAAACCGAGAAACGTCCACTTTTTATTTATTATTATCCCAGCTTTCATAGGTCATGGATTTCTAAAATCAAATAGATAGAATATATTAAAGAAAATATGAACCTTTTCCAATTGTTTCATCTAGAGGCCACGACGGTTAGTTTCTTCAATGACTATGGAACCAGGTAATAAAACATTCAACTTTATTCATTCTTTCATGTTGAGATGCACCTGTAGCAGCTCAGAATCAAGGCAAACTGGATAACCAATGAAAAAAGCAAACCTCAGGTATTTTTGTTGGATTTATTAAATTTTGTTTTTAAATATCTAATTTCGCTGCAGACTTATGTGCATTTAAAAAGGAGAATAAGTTGCCCAATCAAAGTTATCAGGGGCACAGAGGTACCAACCTGTGTCCCATGAGTGGAGCACAGGTTGGTACCTCTCTGAGGGGGGTAGAGGTTGGTACTGTTGTGAGGTGGGGGACAGGTTGGTATCGTTGTGAGGTGGGTACAGGTTTGTATCGTTGTGAGGTGGGGTACAGGTTGGTACCTCTCTGAGATGAGTATAGGTTTGTACCATTGTGAGGTGGGGTACAGGTTGGTACCGTTGTGAGATGGGGTACAGGTTGGTACCTCTCTGAGGTGGGTGTAGGTTTGTACCGTTGTGAGGTGGGGTATAGGTTGGTACCGTTGTGAGGTGGGGTACAGGTTGGTACCTCTCTGAGGTGGGTGTAGGTTTGTACCGTTGTGAGGTTGGGTACAGGTTGGTACCATTGTGAGGTGGGGTACAGGTTGGTACCGTTGTGAGGTGGGGTACAGGTTGGTACCTCTCTGAGGTGGGTGTAGGTTTGTACCGTTGTGAGGTGGGGTATAGGTTGGTACCGTTGTGAGGTGGGGTACAGGTTGGTACCTCTCTGAGGTGGGTGTAGGTTTGTACCATTGTGAGGTTGGGTACAGGTTGGTACCATTGTGAGGTGGGGTACAGGTTGGTACCTCTCTGAGGTGGGAACAAGTTTGTACCATTGTGAGGTGGGGTACAGGTTGGTACCGTTGTGAAGTAGGGTACAGGTTGGTACCTCTCTGACGTGGTTACAAGTTTGTACCATTGTGTGGTGGGGTACAGGTTGGTACCTATCTGAGGTAGGTGTAGGTTTGTACCGTTGTGAGGTGGGGTACAGGTTGGTACCTCTCTGAGGTGGGTACAGGTTGGTACCGTTGTGAGGTGGGGCACAGGTTGGTACCTCTTTGAGGTGGGTACAGTTATGTACAGTTGTGAAGTGGGCTACAGGTTGGTACCTCTCTGAGGTGGGTGTAGGTTTGTACTGTTGTGAGGTGGGGTACAGGTTGGTACCTCTCTGAGATGGGTATAGGTTTGTACCGTTGTGAGGTGGGGTACAGGTTGGTACCTCTCTGAGGTGGGTGTAGGTTTGTACCGTTGTGAGGTGGGGGACAGGTTGGTACCGTTGTGAGGTGGGGTATAGGTTGGTACCTCTCTGAGAGGGGTACAAGTTTGTACCGTTGTGAGGTGGGGTACAGGTTGGTACCGTTGTGAAGTAGGGTACAGGTTGGTACCTATCTGACGTGGTTACAAGTTTGTACCATTGTGAGGTGGGGTACAGGTTGGTACCGTTGTGAGGTGGGCTACAGGTTGGTACCTATCTGAGGTAGGTGTAGGTTTGTACCATTATGAGGTGGGGTACAGGTTGGTACCTATCTGAGGTAGGTGTAGGTTTGTACCGTTATGAGGTGGGCTACAGGTTGGTACCTATCTGAGGTAGGTGTAGGTTTGTACCGTTATGAGGTGGGGTACAGGTTGGTACCGTTGTGAGGTGGGGTACAGGTTGGTACCATTGTGAGGTGGGGTACAGGTTGGTACCATTGTGAGGTGGGGTACAGGTTGGTATTGTCGCTCGGTGGCTTCCCGGAGAGAATTCCCAACTCGGGGCTGTGAATTATTCACAGCTGTGCTCGGTGCTATTACACGGCTGTTAGCGGAGGTGAAGATCCGCCACACACATCCGTCCGTCCTGCGGTCTCTGTTTACCCCCCTTCCCCTCCACCTCCCCCTGTTATGACAGTAAACTGCCTCTTTATCCATCCAGCCGTCCTCCGTCTCTCCTCTTCAATTTCCTCCTTTGCAGTCACACCTTTCTCCTCTTTTTCAATCTCTTTATCTGATTGCTTTTCCACCATTCCCCCACTTCCACTCCTCCTCCCCTTGTTCTCCATCCATCCTCCTACTCCACCTCCCCCTCCTCCTTATCCCTTCCTTCTTTGTTCACCCTTCTCGTCACCCTGCTTCGCCCGCTCCCCCTCTCCATTCTGCTTTCATTTGTTTTTTTCTCCCCGGTTCACATTTGTTTTTCTCCATCTACGCTCATCCATCTTTATTCTCTGTGTTGCTCATTTACCGGCTGCATCCGTCCCTCTGCCTCAGCGCTGATCATTCTCCTCCTCCTCCTCCCTCCATTTTTCACTCTCCCTTCCCCTGTTTTTTTTTCCCTCTGACTCCATCTTTTCTGAGCGGTCGTATAACCTCCACCTCTCTTTGGCTCTCCGTCCATCCACCTCTCTAAATCTATATCTACCTCTGTCATAGCCCCTCATTATGCCTTCTCCTCCTCGGCGCTCCTTCCCTCCCTCCCTCCCTCCCTCTCTCCAGAGAAGCCATTAGGTGCTGCTGTAAGGCTATCACTCTTTTGCTCTCTCCCTCGCTCTTCACTCTCTTTTTCACTCTGCAGTAGTCTCAGGGCAATAGGTTTCCTTCCCTTCCCTCCTTCCCTCTGTCAACCCTCCTCAGTCCTCCATTTCTCTCTTCCTGTTTCTCCAGGCGCTCTTTTTTGTCCTCCTCCTCCCTTTCTGTTCCCCCTCGCCTTCCCTCCATCTTGATTCCTCCGACCTTCCGACTGCCCCCACCTTTCCCTCTATCCTTGCGTACTCCACAGAGATGGTCCTCTGTAGCTGCAGGCTTACGACCATTATATACTGTATGAATGCAACACCCGTATGAAAGAGCTGCGGCTCCCACAACCACAGATCTATACTCACTTACCCATACGATCAGCCTAAATACCGTATTTTCTAGACTATTACACGAGTCTCTTTTAGTTCTCCATGTCCCAATGTAAATGTTGATAATCCAGGTTCAGCAGCTGCTGTTCCAGAACCTTCTGTGAATTTGTTCCTTAGCTTTTAGCCCACATTCAGCCTTAGTTTTTCTACTTTCCCTTACAAGTTCCTCACACTCTCTTTCATACTGAATATAAAATCCTTGTAACTTTCTTTGTCTCAACATTTTTCTTTCCCAGTCAATCAAATACAACAGTAATAGAGATTTTTCTGTGGTACTGTAGCAGATTTCTGCTGTCATACAGTGACATCTAGTGGTCACAGATGGTATGTATTGATATATTTGGATATAAGTCACATGACCAGCCAATCACATAAACGTGAGTTGTTATAGTCCAAAAACACAGTACATTACTACAGTAGAACTGCACAACAGATATAAAAATGGGTGATTATTGTGAAATCAACACGCTCAATAAATATATTGCAAAAATCTAACGATAATTTGCAAAAAATACAAACACTTGAGTAGACGACGTTAATGTCTTTGAGATTTGTGCTTTCAAATAACAGTGCACTTTCCCTTACTTCTGATTCACCTTAACTGTGATTATTCTTATTCTTCCTTTATCAAGCTTATCCGGGGGGGGGGGGGGGGGGGGGGGGGGTGCATGTTCTTCCTGTGCAGTCCGACAACATGCCCTTGAAGTTATTCTGAATTGCCTGTGGTATGACTATGTGTAATAAAATGGTGACGTACATTTTATCCGATAATCGCCCCAGTTTCTTCTTAATTCTATCATTCAATCCAATGTATCTGTGGGACAAGTTCCTTGGAAATCTTTATAGTTAACATGTTGATAATCTTTGTTTAGCTCCTGCTGATCCCTTCATCACAGCGACAGGCCTGCTTCTTTTCACGCAGCTGCCGTTAGCCTTCAGCCTTCATTTTCTGCTGAATTCTGATGTTTAGCGTGCTCTTCAGCTGGTCTACATTGAGGAATAAACCCGATTTTCTCACCCACTTTATTGTATTAGAGGCGAACGTTCACAAGCGAGTCTGAGCACGCACGCACACGCTACCGCGGCGAGCTTAGCCTATCTCTGCCTCCTTTTGTCTTACACGTTCGCGCCGCACCTTCTGCTATCTCCATCGCCCCCGACTCTGCCCATCTTTGTATGCCATTAATCTCTCTCCTCCTCTTTTACTTCCTCTGCCTCTCAAATGCAAGGGGGGGGGGGGGGGGGTTGAGAGAGAGAGAGAGCGAGAGAGAGAGAGATGTATAAAGGGAGGGAGAGAGTGACCATTATCTAAGCCAGCATCACCAATAATTCCACAGCAGCCTATTATCCACAATAGAGCCAAAATGGCCTTTGGTAATATGATGAAATCTGCCGTAAAAAGTAGAAATGGGACTAAAAGCGTCAGAGTGTAGAAAAACCTCCATTCCTCAGCTGCTTTATCACATTATTGCATTCTACTCATCTCTGCCCGTCTGCCTCCCCCCTCTACTCCCCCCTCCACCCCTCCCACACTGGGTGCATTACTGTGTCTTTCTCCAAATTCTCTTCATTTCACTGTTTGTCTCTTTCTCCCTGCTTGTTTGGTGACCCCCCCCCTTCCTTCCGTTGGTCACACGCTCCATCTCTTCCTATCTAATGCTTCCCTTTGTCCCCCCCCATCATCTCCCGACCGCCGTCTATGTGACTCTCGACGAGTGTCGATCCATCGCCAGATAACACCGAGCTCCCTCAAAATAAAATAGAAAATGGAAATTCCATTAAACTAAGTGTGGGTCTCAGTCTCCTAATGCAGCTGAAACGTTAATCCAAACTCATGCACGTGCGGACGTGACTGTGCACGTGCACGATAAAAACACAGAGAGAGGGGGAATGGACCTCGCAATCAGTAGTGTGCCACAAATAGGTGCAGGGAAAACAATTTGCAGTCATTGCTAACAGCTGCTGATGGTGTGTGTGTGTGTGTGTGTGTGTGTGTGTGTGTGTGTGTGTGTGTGTGTGTGTGTGTGTTGGGGGGTTAAGAGGGTGTGAGAGGAGAAAGAGAAAGAGAGACGAAGGCAGCGTTCCAATCTCTCCCGTCCCTCCCCTCCTCCAACGCGTCGTCCCGGGGGAGGTGGCGAGGTGATGTATAGACCCTCTCCTGATCGCACGACTCAGCAGAACAGATGGACAGAGAGAGACGGAGGGACGCATGGAGAGAGAGAGGGAGAGAGAGAGAGAGAGAGAGAGAGGGAGAGAGAGGTGCACTGTCGTATGCAGAACAAAAGACCGGTGCGACGGCGCGTTTCTGTAGGTGCACGAACGCCACGTGTAGAAGGAACACGCTGAGACTTAATATGCCCGAATAATCTCTAAAGCTGAGAACCGCAGTGGTTCCTGTTCGACATCTGTACCGACGGATATCTTCAAAGGCGGCCGCCTGCTGTGGCTGGAGATGTTCTCCACAGTCCGCTACTGAAAAACGTTGATTGCATTGTCAGATCAGACACAAACTTCTGAGCTTGTTTCACTCAAAACTAAACACAGCGTTTAGTTTCCCCTCTTTTCCCAACAGTGTTGAAACCATCTGTTGGCACTGAGAATGATCAACACTTCGCTTTTCAGAACAGCACCTGTTTTAGTTCCTGCAAATGATTAATGTTGGGTTGTGCATCGGCCTTCAAATCCAAGTTAGAACAAGAATGGCACCATAACATAAAGACTAACCGAGTGTGTGCTGGAGGTCTCAATAGTCAGTGTGGCGTTTGCACTGAGAGGGATCAGCTGAAAAGACAAATAAATCCTGGCACTTGAAAACTACTAGAAGTCTTCATCAATTTCCTTGAACCTTCGTCTATTAGCTGAGCAGTGAGCACCGTGTGGGTCAGAGTGACGTCTCTTTCACTGAAGATCCATCGGTTAGTGGGATTTCAGTGTTTGTTGAACTGAAAATGTTATGAACTAATAACGAGCGTCAACCAAACGTCTGCAGAAAGCTCTCAGCATGTGTTACTAACAATGCTTACATCTGCTAACGCTCGAACTCTGCTGTTGATGTTGCTCACAGTAAGACGTCGGCCATGTTGCTGACAGGTAACCAAGGTTACTTCAGGACTGAGGAGGTGCTCCTATCGCAGAAAACAGGAGTTTAATGATGGAGTAACAGAGCGACATCAACGTGTCCTATGGCACTTTTCCATGACACAGTTCCATCACGACTCACCTTGCCTCGGTTTCGGTCATTTTCCATAACAATATAGTGGCACCTTGGCGTGGGCGGAGTCGTCAGAGCTTTTCCCCGCTGTACCCAAATTAATCACCCCCGAGAGAATCTGCCGAGCGGGCAAGCATTAGGAAGGGTGGAGCGACAACTCTGCGTTGGATATCAGCGCAAATTATTAATATTGCAAAATGTGGATTGTTACGATCGTGTAAAGGTGTTTCGGTTTAACTAGTTCCTCTGTTAACTGGTGATCGACTTCTGCCACCAGCTGTTAGAAGCAGCTGATGTCAATATGAGACAATACTTTAAACTTTAATGGAAATGTGGTTAAACGGGGTTCAGCAGGACAGCTTTGGATTTCGCTCGAGTTTTTATCATCCACTGTGACGAGGGACACTCAAGGAAGTCGGGCATCAGTTAGCAGGGAAACCAGTTAATCCGAAACACCGGTGGTATCCTCGTCGTTGCTGCACGGGGGTTGATTTCTGTGCGTCGATATCTGTTTGTGAGCGTTCTTGTTGTGATCGGGGTTTACTTCTTTTTTCTTTTGATTTTGGACACAACAACAAAACAACAAATAAAATAAAAACACAAACAAACAACATAACAGAGCAACGCATGGAAAAAAAGAAAAAATTTCCAGATAAGAAAATAAATGTCATTATCTGACTTTTTCTTTTTTTTTAAATGGCGGGGTGAATGAGCCGCTCTCTTAACTCATCTGTGTCCTCACAACCTGGCCAATCGGTGGCCTGGCGTCTGCCATGAACTCATATAGGTTCATGTGTCATGACTGTAAGAACGAGGTCTTGCATAGATCCAAGTGAGCTCGAACATCTGGACGGACTTAAAGTCGAGTCGCTGCTCCTCCATTCCATCCTCTCCTGGGACCTGGTCGTTGGTCACAACCAAGAGCTCCAACTGGTGGCCTGGAGTGCTAACTACATTGCTCTCACTGTTATTGCTGCTGCCATGTCGATGGACATCAGTTTTAAAACGTCGCCATGTAAACATGAACGTTTTTCTGAAATGGAAATGAAAAAAACGATGCGTTTTTACTTGAAGCTTGTCGTGTGAATGGGGTCTATATCTTTGGATCAGTCTGAGAACAACTCGGCGTCTTACTAATTCACACAAGGAATCAGTTCCTAAAGTAGAGACATTACAGCATGAAGGCTAGTAAACCTAACTGGTGAACCTCTTCCTTTCTTTTTCTTACCAATCTCATTTGGATTACGTTGTCAAACTAGGGTTCCCATCTTCAGGGTGTTTGACAACACCAAACACAAGCCGACTTCAATGACTTTAGTAATATTTGTAGAAAGACTGCTAAGATGTGTAAATAAAGGTATGAGCTGCAGATATTGCATCAACAAAAATAGAAAAACTGAAATCGGATCAGTTCATCTCTGAAGGAGAGATTAAACGATTCCCTTTACTTAGAAAGTTGTACTGGCTAACATACAGCACTTCCTCCTCTTACATCCATTAGAAGTGACCAGATCTCACCGGCTGTTTTCATCTTAAAATGCAAACAATAGACTCCAACATTAGTCTGGAGTTTGTGCCTCAGAAAACATTTTAAGTACGAGAAAGTTTCTAGGAGTGCTAATTTACCTTCCATCACTTGTACCAACTACTTAAGGGTGAATCTGTGCGTACGAGTGCTTCCTGGCGTCTGCTTTCAGCGTGTCGGTCTCCGATGACGCCGCCTCTTTAACAGCTAAACGCTGCGCTACGTTCGCCAGCTGCTTGCTAACTTTGTTGTGCTGTGTACAGCTGGTATTTCAGGACTTTTGTTTGCCGCGAACAGCTGCCTGCAGCTGGAAATGGAGCTGATGAGAGTGGGGAGTGGGAAAGAAAACAGTGTAGTTACCGAGTTATTACGGCCTGGATCCAAACTCTATCCCCACTAATGGCGTCTATATAAACCAGCCATGTGTTCTGGTCGTATATCCCGGAGAGGACGCAGCCTCATTTGGAGGAAAATCTGATATTTCTACTGCAAATGACAAAGCTGACAAGGGATTTTGCTCGGTTTGAGTTCGGTAAAGTCAAAGCTTTTTTGTGTTTTTTTTCCTCCCTTTACTATGCAAGTCCACAAATTGGTGAAAATTTGATCATCACTTTGAATTTGATAGAATTTTCCTAATAGATGCATTCATGTCAGATTGTTGAGAAAAATCTCGACACCCCCCCCCCAAATACAAAGCCTCCCTTTTCGTACTTCTTGAATTCATGTCCACCTCCTTCATTTGTCGACACTGTCAAAGAAAATCAAACGTCTCCTTGTCCAGAAACCCTGGAAAAGTCATTGGTTTTTCCTGAGAAGAGCTTCTTTTCACACCATTGAGACGACGTTGGGGGGGACGTAAGCACATGATGAAGCACAAAGCGGTTTTGCTCATCAAAGGGCGTCCATCTGTTCATTTACGCAAACGCGTTACGTCTTTGGAGGTCTACCTGTGCGGGTGAAAGCGGACCTTCGTTTTAATTCGGCCGGTTCGACGTCACGGGACTAAAACCGGAGCGCTCTGCTCGCAAAACGCCTGCCAATTACCCCGGCTGCGAGCGGAGACCCGTCCTCCACCCGCTGCCTTATCGTTTCAACAAAACAAGAGCAATCGAGGAGCGGCGAGGAGGGAGGGAGCCGGGCGGAGGAATGACACGAGGAGGGATGGAAGGAAGGCTGTTGATAAAGGAAGGGAGCAAACAGCCACCCCGAGGAGATGAAGAGCAGCAGAGGGAGGAGGGAGGGAGGGATGTATAGGGGGAAATCGTTTTTGAAGGAGTGGACTGTCGGCCAACCTAGAGGGAGAAATAGATTGTAAACAAACAGCGGCTATACGGATAAACAAGAGCAAGCCGGGGAGGGAGAAGAGAGGGAGGGGAAGATGGAAGCGGAGTGGGAGGAAGGCTCGGAGTGAGAAAACAAGCTCCACCATGTGTTTAAGTCAACAACAGCAAGAGAAACCTCAATAGAAAGAGGAAGAAATAAAAAAAAAAAAAGAGAAGGTGTGGGCGGGAGGAGGCTCGTCGGGGGGAGAGAGGAGACAGATGTGGAAGGGAAACTGGCACCGGGAGGCGGGAAGAGCCGGAGAGGAGAAGCAAGGCCATGTGGAGACGCAGGGAAACGCCGATGAGCGATAGAAATGAAAATGGAGACAAAGCGAGAGGCTGAGGGAGCGTACGGAGGCTTCCTGTGGCTGGGCGACAGCGCTGATTGTTGACAGCGGGGGGAGCTAATGGGAGACGGGAGGAGCGGGACGAGGGTGACGAGGGTGGTGGTGGGAATTAAACGACAAGAAGAAAAACTAATTATTCTGTGATTCCGCTAATTAGCTCTGGCTTTACTGACAAGCTCTGCGAGGCAGCAGGCGTTTACCAAAGGATTCGACTACCCCGACGGCCCGAGTGGGCGGGGCTGAGGGAGAGAGGGAAGGAAGGAGGGGAGTGGAGGTAAAGAGAGTCTGAAGTTATCGGAAATCACTCCATCAAGTGAGAGAGGAGAAGAAGAAAACCTCGGGGGACGGACTGGTGACGTGTGTTTACCCGTGCATTCAGCCGCTTTTACATAAACTAACAATTAAAAAGCCTCGTTCAGGCTCTTAATGCTGAAGATAATGCTCAGGGAGGAACATCGATGAGGGGAAGTCATCTTTAAACACTGGTTGCTGCTGCACAGACGACGGGGAAGCTTCCACTTATCTATAGATCTTCAACACACATCGTTTATCACAGAATTCGGTTTATTTTGAATGTTTAAGTCAGTTAAAGTTGTGATACTTGCTGAATAAATCTGGCTCCTGCCTTTATTTCTCGATTCTATCAAGGAAAAACTAAATCTCTACAGAAGCCCCAGAGTTTTCTGGGAAAGAGTTATTTTTGCAGGGGAAAGTATTACCGTATTTTCTGGACTGTAGGTCACACTTGTTTTTGTTGTCTGGCTGGTCATGTGTCTTGACTTAAATATTTACATTTTTAACCAAAAAGGCTTCATGAAATGCAACACGCAAGGAAAATGGTTCCAGTAAATCTGGCATTTCTATTAACAATCCTCAAAAAGAGAAAGAGTTGTTAAATTTACAGGTACAAAAATACCGTATTTTCTTGACTATAGGTTACACTTTTTTTTGTTTTGTTTTCTTATCATGCAACTTATATTAAAAAGCAAAAATATACCTGTACATACCATCTGTGACCACTAAGATAAGTCAATGGTATGCTGCCACAGTACCACAGAAAAACCACCATTACCACTGTATTGTACTGACGGAGTAAGATAAATGATGAAATGTGCATCAGAAAACAGAAAGAGTTTGGAGTGTGTGGAAAAATTGTGAGGGACTGGAGAAAAGTCACCGTGCTGAAGAAGGTTCTGGAACAGCAGCTGCTGGACCTGGATTATCAACAAAGCCACTATGCCTCGACGTGGAAAATCACCGCAACTTATATGTGTATTTTTTCTGTTCGCCACGCATTGTTTGACTGAGGTGAATTATAGTCTGGGAAATACGGTATTTCTGCTACTACTGAATCAAAAGAGGCAAACTGCCTTCAGTTATCGTTCAAACGGCTGCGTCTTTAATTCTTTGCTTACTTCAGTCTTCAGAACACATTTTGCCACAAGGTGCACCAGAACCACACAGCTTCTGCAGAAAGTCTCAGCTACTGAAAGACCGGTTTGGTAAAACCGGTGCGGTTTGGAGGAGTTTGTATTTCATCATACACACATGCTCCAAATCCCGGGCTCTCGCTGGTATTCTTCCTGGAAGGGAAGATTTTGTGGAGCGTTCCCAGAAGATGCAGTGATCCAAATTCCTGGTATTTAAACCCAGTGGTTGTGTGCATGTGGCTTTAAGGCTGGGTGTGATGGAAGAGAGAGGAAGACGAGTGGTAAAGAGGAAGTGTGTGTGCACATACGTGTGTGTGTGAGAGCGTGTGTCAGTCGATGCTGGGAGGTTCATTTGCAGTTTTACTCCAGCAGTGAGGTTCGCCACGTGCCGGGAACGTGGCGCTCCACAAAGAATTAGCTTACTGATCACACACACACACACACACACACACACACACACACACACACACACACACACACACACACACACACACACACACACACACACACACACACACACACACACACACACACACACACACACACACACACACACACACACACACACACACACACACACACACACACACACACAGCTAATGGTTACTGGTAGATCCAAGCACGAGTGAAGGGGGCGAAATGAAAGAGAGGGGTTAAGTCGCTGAGTATGGAGGGATTTAGACCTCAAACAGTTAGAGGAGAAGAGAGGAGTCGGGGGTGGGGGGGGGGGTAGTAGAGTCGTATGGTGAATGACTCACTGAGCATGTAAGTGTTTAACTGTGCCGTACTGGTGTTAGCGAGCGATAGGGAAACCCGCCGGGACCGACGGCGAAGGTAATGCTAGCAGCGCGCCGCCAACAGTCTCTCTCCTCCTCTTGATTTCGCTTTGCGTTTCTGCTTTTCCGTTTCCCGCTGAGCCCCGAGAGACGAGCGGAGAGACGGAAGGAAGGAGGGATATCCCTGCATCTCATTCCTCCGACTCTCCACAAACAGCTGCTGCTTTAAACGATGAGATATCCCAGATTATTGAGCCTCTCTATTGATATGTTCCACATCGCTTTGTGTGTGTGTGTGTGTGTGTGTGTGTGTGTGTGTGTGTGTGTGTGTGTGTGTGTGTGTGTGTGTGTGTGTGTGTGTGTGTGTGTGTGTGTGTGTGTGTGTGTGTGTGTGTGTGTTTGTCCTGAGAGACTAATGTTATGCCACCGGTTTCTGCTGCAGAGAAATCAATGACAGCCATTCTACCTTAGAAACTCAATGATGTGTGTGGTTAGCAGGACGTGTGTGTGTGTGTGTGTGTGTGTGTGTGTGTGTGTGTGTGTATGTGTGTGTGTGTGTGTGTGTCTGTGTGTGCGTGTGCAGGTCTACATTTGTTTATGTTAGCCTCCTGGTAGATTTTCGCACATCCTCTTCACCTCCACGCCGAGGAAGGATATCGCCACGGTTTGCAGCTGAGTCGACAGAATAGAAGCTACCTGCTAATGCTCACCTGCAACGTCTCCTCTGGCTGGAGGTGTCGGTTGTGTTGGTTAGTGGCGAGGCGGGCGACGGCGTCAGGTCCTCTGGCGGACCGCGGAGGCCCGCTCGAGCCGTGGCGGCTGAGATTTATCGGGGGGTGGGCGAGAGCGGCATATTGTAGCGTCGTTAGCCTTGCTCATTGACCGTATGGAGATCGATACTCGGAGCGGCCCGAGGACAGTTAGAACAACACACACACACACACACACACACACACACACACACACACACACACACACACACACACACACACACACACACACACACACACACACACACACACACACACACACACACACACACACACACACACACACACACACACACACACACACACACACACACACACACACCCTGTGGTCTAAATAATGTTAATGATTTGACCATTAGGACGGAGGCATGAATCAGTGGTAATGGCTACCAGAAAGGGCCCGTATTGATAAATTGCAACACATGTTTAAGCACCTACACAGCCGAATACACAGGAAAGGAAGGAAGCCAAACACCATTAGAGACATGCGTGTGTTCAAAAAGACACTGGGAACATCTCTGAGGGTTGCGCGACACAGCGGAAACTAAGTGCCAGACAAACTTTACAATATCGTCGTTCACATTCAGGATTTAGGCCGCCGCCTCGCTGCTCAGAGAACAACTGGTTGAAGAACCAGGAGTGTGAGATTATCATACGAGAGACACAAAGTGATTGTGCTTTTGAGACAATTAATAATAACATCAACCCTACTATTGCGATAGTGACGTTTTATTCACTGCTTTGGGGCTCGAGTACAGAACACGAGTTGACTTCCAGCTGAGGTCCTGGCAAAAGGAAGAACAGAGAAATGTGTTCTCCCTCCCAAGGCTGAGAGAAGACAATCATGTTTCTCGTTATCTGGCCAGAACTTTTGGGAGCAGTTCAGTCGTTTGTTCTCTGTCCTCCCTGGAACTCCTAAATTATTAAACGTCCCGGCTACAACTAACGTTGCCCTTGTGTCCTTGGAAAAAAGAAAACACCAAATGTCTGGTCTTGCAGGGTAGGTATTTACTTCTAGTTGAGAGGGAGTCGACATTTCTTTTTGAGACATCTGCGAGAACAGTGAGAATGTTCGTGTGAGAGCAGGATCACTATTCGAGCTTCACGTTTGCAACCCGTTTACAGAAACTGTCACCCTGCAAAGGTTCTGGTGTCTTTTAGAAAACCTTGGCCTTGGTTTTTACGATAATGTTTTGCATTGTGTGCATTTTGGGGGTTTGTTTACACGATAACGGTCCTCAGAGCCACTGAAAATTGTACTTTTTGAAAACACGTCGACTCAGACTCTACTTTTCTGAAACGCTGGTCCGGCTCACTACAGCCGTAGTAACTAGTAGTTGTGCACATGCCCAGTAGGGACAATCAGAACAAAGTTTCCTCCAGAGTGTCACTTCCAGTCCATATTCTCCTGGGACTTGGTAGTTTTATTTTGACAGTCACCGTAATAAGAATACAACTTGGTCGTGTGTCCACTAGAGGACATTCTAGTCCGTGTTCTCACATGGTTATAGCGTATTGTTCTCTGCTGCGTGTGTGTGTGTGGTTTCATTACAAAAACAACCAACAGCACCCACTAGTGGCCCGACAAGAAAACAACAGCTTTCAGTGTTCCTGCCGATGCCGTGTAAACACACATTGTTTTCATAACGTAAACGCGACACTCCTCTGAAAAAATGCAAAAACGACACACTTAAACTCTGTTGTGTAAACGGGGCCTTCTTCACAAATTCTCCTCCCAATTTGTCACAAACGAATCCGATCAGAGTTTGATCGCTGCAGAATCAATTGATCTGCCGGTTGTTTTAACCCACAGTGGTCATAATGTTATGGCTGATCAGAGACATCAACTGGCCTGAATCCCAAACTTTATGAAGCTCAAGTAAGTTTTGCAGATAATGTCATTCTTGTTGAGATACACTGAATGTAGAATAGTAATCCGATTACTCCGGGTAAGAGACCCATTTGTGAAAAGTGGCTCGGGGGAGGAAATGAAAGAGAACCAGGAAGTCGTTCACGCAACTTTAACGATCGATACAAGCTTTTTATCACTTAAAGCTGAAGGTCGACACCTGCACAGGTTTGGGGATGCGTGTGTGCGTGTGTGCGTGTGTGTGTGTGTGTGTGTGTGTGTGTGTGTGTGTGGGGAGGGGGGGGGGGGGGGGGGGGGGGGGGGGGGGTCGTATTCCCAGGTGAGTTTCAAGACACGACGGCCGCTATTTCAGTCTCATCTGCACGCAGGGAAAAGAGGAGGAGCAGGAGGGGAGGAGAAGGAAGAACGGAAAATAAGGTTCTAAATTTAGCCCGATGCGACATTCCAGAGAAGAATAATACCGTTTCCTCCCCCTGCTGCTGGAAGAGCGCGGAGCGGGATCAGGAGATACGCAGGAGGGACGACGGAGAGCCGGAGTTTCACAAACATAAAAAGTGAACGTGAAGCTGATGAAGGTTCTAAGATTTGGCTGAAAGGAAACGACGTGGTTCTCTGCTCGTCTTCAAATCCCTGACCTTCTGCAGAGGGAGGAGGGGAGGAGGAGGGAGAGAAGTGGAGGAGGGGAGGAGAGGAGGAGGAGGAAGGGAGGAGAGGAGGAGGAATGCTGAGCTATTGGAAGCAAAGAGGAATGGAGGGAAAGAAGAGCGGGAGGAGGATGAAAAATACAAGGCAACAGGAATGAAAACAAACCCCCACCCGCTCACGCATGCTCACACACTGTCACTGCTGTGTGTGTGTGTGTGTGTGTGTGTGTGTGTGTGTGTGTGTGTGTGTGTGTGTGTGTGTGTGTGTGTGTGTGTGTCACAGCTTGGGGTGTGTGCCCCACCAGGTTTCTGTTCGTATCGAAACAGCTGCTGAAGGTGTGTGAAGGAGTGTAACACACGACCTTTATCTGTCACCGTGTCACTGAGAGTAACTCCGCCTCTTTCCCGCTCCGCTCACACTGCACGTAATGAAACACAGAAGAAAAGCTGAATACCAGAGACCAGAGACCAGAGACTGGAGACTGGAGACCGGAGACTGGAGACCGGAGACTGGAGACTGGAGACCGGAGACCGGAGACTGGAGATCCCAAACAAACACGTGCAGGAAAACTGTACGCAAGACGCACACAGTTTAGTTTGAAAACTGGCCGATGAGAACTTTTGGGCCTCGTTTACACCACAACGTTTTCAAGTGAGAACGCTTGTTGTGTTTTAGGGCCTTTTAACAGGTCAACCCTGTTTACAGGTCAACCCCGTTTACAGGTCAACCCCGTTTACAGATCAACCCCGTTTACAGGTCAACCCTGTTTACAGGTCAACCCCGTTTACAGGTCAACCCCGTTTACAGGTCAACCCCGTTTACAGGTCAACCCTGTTTACAGGTCAACCCCGTTTACAGGTCAACCCCGTTTACAGGTCAACCCCGTTTACAGGTCAACCCTGTTTACAGGTCAACCCCGTTTACAGGTCAACCCCGTTTACAAGTCAACCCCGTTTACAAGTCAACCCCGTTTACAGATCAACCCCGTTTACAGATCAACCCCGTTTACAGATCAACCCCGTTTACAGATCAACCCCGTTAACAGATCAACCCCGTTTACAGATCAACCCCGTTTACAGATCAACCCCGTTAACAGATCAACCCTGTTAACAGATCAACCCTGTTAACAGATCAACCCTGCCTGACTGTGCCTGAGCTTGAGGCCCCGTTTACACGACAATGAAAACGAGTGTCACCGCAAAACTTTCTTCACTTTCGGAGTTCTGTACACACAAAAACAGCCACTGGAACCGTCCCTTTATCAAAACGCCCCCCCTGGCACCCCCGCCATGGAAAATAGTTTTCCTGCTCATCCGCGAGTAACAAAGATGGCGACTCCCGTAGTGGCGCGACTCCCAGTTCGTATTCTAGTTTTATAATACATTATCAGTACTTTTGTAGTCGATATTCTCCACTAATAGCATCCACTTCATCATCTGCCCATACGAATATCGAGTACTCTCCATTGTGTTAACGTTCATAGCGCGTTGTTCTCTGTGCACGTGTGTGTGGTCTCACACCAAAACGAGCTACAGCGCCACCTCATGGCGCGGCAGACTAACTGCATCGTTGTCAGTGTGTCCTGCTGCCGCAGTGTAAACGCATCGCTCTCCTTTAATGGACAAGGCGTGGTCACTCGGAACGCTGTCGTGTAAACGGACCCCAAAAACACAAGGAAAGTTTTGCGCTTCTCACTTGAAACGGTTGCCGTGGAAACGGGTCCCGGTTTTGGGAAACCTGTTAATTTGTGCTCCACGGGGGATCTTCGAGATAAAACCTTCTTCCCAAAACCACCGCGCCTGTGCCTTTGTTCCAGTTTTTGTGGTCGAACAACTCAATTTGAGACGGCGAGTCGGCGAACGTGTGGATAAGGAGTTTGGGGTTTTGACAACTGGACCAACGGCTTCCTGCTCCTTTCCAGACTTTATGCTAAGCTATGCTAATGATGTTCAGGCTCTGATAGAAACCTCCTCACTCAACTCGCAGAGAAAAGAAAAAAAAAGAAAAAGGCACAATACCGCCCCGCTCCCTGAATGCTAAACTGGAATTATCCTTTAAGAGTGACTCTTAAACACACTGTGGAGTGGCGGGGTGGCAGGAAGATAAAGCGCAGCCAACTCAGTGAGCGAGGAGGTAAACAGACGGGGAGAGTGACACAAAGAGGCAGCGATGGCGGCCGATAACCACGAGGGAGGAGAGCGTGCAGCTTCAGCAGGAACTGCTTGTGCCGATCAGGACCGAGGTGACATTACCCGTCACCGTCAGACCTGCCGGAGCAGCCACACGGCTCACCGGCGCCACAGACGCCGTAATGATCAATCAGAGCAACAGAACGTTGGCAGCTTGTACCTTCAAGAGTTCTTCATGAATAAAAAAGCTGCTGTGAAAAGGTGACGGAAGGTAAATGGACTTGAACCCGGATGAAGGTAAAAGACTATGAAACTGGACATTCAGTGTCGAACCACCGACCTCGACAAACTTTACGACGCTTCAACTGACAAAATCGACAAGTTTGAATTTCATCACGTTTGAGGAGTTGGTTCGATTTTCATTTTCGGATATCAAGCTTACATGACAACGTTTTCAAGTGGACATGCAAAACCTTACGAACGGTGCTCGGAGTGAAGACGCAACTTTTCGAAAGCGGCTCCCAAGGAGGAACTTATCACAAATGCTCGGGCTCTGTTTTATGTAGACGGCAGAGACTCTGTTCCTGGTCCTGGTCACAGGCCCAGTAGAGACAATCAGAACTCCTCCAGAGTGTCATGACTCCCAGTCCATATTCTCCTGGGACTTGGTAGTTTTATTGTGAAAGTCACCGTAATAACAATCCCACTTGGTCGTCTGTCCACTAGAAATGTTCGTGTTCCTCCTATTGTTACCGTTTAAAGCAGATTGTTCTCTGTACCAACTAGTGGCCCAACATGCCAACGACCTTGTTTTCAGTATTTCTGCCATTTCCATGGAAACAGACATTGGTTTCAAAACAAAACTTTTCTGAAAGAAAAATGTAAAAACGACCCGCTTCCACTTGAAACGTTGCGTAAACAGGATGTAAAACTACAGTCAGTTGATGACGGCTTAACCGTCTGTGGTCCAACCTACAGCGTTTATGTTGCTACTTCCTGTAGTGGTTTCAAAATAAACTTTTGCCATTTCAAACCAAAAGCAAGCCTGATAGTTAAATGCTTAAATGGTTTTTACTTGTTGATGTACTTTTCCTCTGGACAGGCAAAGTCGAAATATTTCAGAAAAAAAAGTAAATAAATCTAGTTCTAAAAGTGAATAAATGTGGACCAATATTATGTATTATGCGTAGTAATATCGTTTTCAGTTAAATGAAAATATAGTCATCTTTGAAAATTGTAAAATATTTATGAGAAGAATCAATATACAATAAAACTTTTGGTACTAATGATTACTTGCTATACTATATAGACAGTGGCAGATTTTTGCTATGGGCGAAGTGGGCAGCGGCCCAGAGCGCAAACTCAACAGGGGCGCGCCGCCCCGACTGCACAGGAAACACGGGGGACGGGCAT
>NC_137628.1:2496909-2616909 GCF_963383615.2 Lipophrys pholis | reverse complement strand
TATCGGATCGGGGCCGATATTAGTGATTTGTGAGTGATCGGGGGATCGGCAAATCCAGCCGATCACCCCGCTGATCTAAAAACAAACAAACAAAAAAAACAAACGCAGTCCGCAACGTCACCTAATAACCAGAACAATCAGGGACTAGAAGCTCCGGTCGAGCTGCAGAAGCTGGAAGCAGGCGGAGCGGGGCCATAGACCTATAAAACTAGAGTTATATATAGTGGTTTATGTGTTTATGTGCAGAAGTCTACTTCTAAATTTCTATGTGGTCTGTCTTCTTCTGCTTTTTGATTGTGTTTGGTGAGTCACAGCGCCCCTAAAGGCCTGGCATGTGTACTACATGCCCTGGAGCCTCGTGTTGAGCCGTGTTCATAGTGAGGTGTGGACGGTTTTTTGGGAGACGGCCAGGGAGGAAAAAGATTGTTTTTTCGTGGTGTGGATGTTCCTCAGTTTACAACAACAACTAAAGAGAAAGAGAAGAATTTTGATTGAATAAGTGAGTTTTACAATAATTTCTAGCTAAACAAAGCTTCTGCCAATAGTGCTTCTAGCTTCAGACATCTTAGTCGCTCCAATAATAGACTGTTGAGTATATTTGCAATAGCAATGTGAGTATCGGATCGAGAAAGTATCGGTATCGGCCAATACTCAATTCTGAAGAATCGGATCGGTATCGGGGGTAAAAAAGTGTGATCTGGACGTCCCTAGAAAAGACATTGACATACCGCAGCGTCACTTGACATGTCAATACGTTTGCATTGTGTCTGTTTTCGATTGTTGAGTCTTCATTCACGTCCCGAGTCCTTTGAGTTTTACACCCGAGGACCTGCTCGTCTCAGACTGTCAAACTGCACTAAGAAGGACGTCAACGGAGGACTGGAGGAAAAGACACGGCATCGAGACATCATTCCTTCTCCCACACACACACACACATGGACACACACACACACACAGAGGTTTCTCTCATGGTGTGCACCAGGAGGGGAACGGGGAGGAGTTTGCCTCATGAGCGACAGCATCACCGTCGCTCTGAGGGCACGTCGTCCATTACACATCATTAGTTTCCTAAATCGCTATTCATTTTCAAAGGGGCGCCCCGCGGCCTAATCCCGCCACGAGGAGGAAACGGGGCGGTTGTGTCACAGACAAAGACACGTTGATGTCAAGCAAAGCAAACGTCACATCTGAAGAGATCCGCGCATCCGAACGCATCTTCTAACCACAGGTATGGATGCAGGCTCGGTGAACACACACACACACACACACACGGTCCTCAAGCCCATCCCCCACCTTGATTTATGAGCTCAACCTGGGAGATTGCTTTCCAGGAGAGAGGGAAACATATACCAAGCCTGGCTTTGGAAAAAAGAAAAAAAAAAAAAAAAAAAAACCCACACACACATGCGTGCACACACAATGTCATAAACCCAATGTCTGCCGTCCACGTCAAGGTGAAATGGAGTAGGAAAACAAATAGATTGTGCTGGTAGCGAACCACTGGTCCGGTGAGCAGTGACTCTGAAATAACTGTCGGACACACGAGCAGCCGGATGATTTATTTTTCTCCGTCTACCTCCAGCAATCAGCGGCACAATGAGGATGTAGAAGCCGGCAGGTTTTGCAGATTGCCCATGACCTAAAGATGTCACATGGTATGACTTTTTCATCTGCTAACCATTTAGAGGTCCTGTGTTTTTAGGGCGTCTTCACACCCGGCAGATTCTGTGATGGGATTCCTCGATTTATGAGCGATTCAGTAAACCAAAGCGAACGCCAAACAAACAGAGGTCACGTCAGCAGCAGATCTAATCAAAATCCACTTCGTTCAATCACTTTTTGAAGGGAGTAGTTTGGTAAGACTGGCAATTTGAAGACTTTTCAGCATCTCACATATAATTTAAATGAAGTTATTGTTGATTGAGAGGGAAACTGTTGGTTGGTACTCTTGGCACCTGACGCAGTCGTTTAGATGTTCATCTTACAACATGATGGTTCAATCAAGTTTCATCACTTAGTGTTTCAATCTTTCCCTTTTTGCCAACATGAGTTCTTTACAAAAACGCCCTGATTCTTCAAACAGTCCACCTGAAGACTCGCTTGTTACTGTCGGTTAATTGCTCGTTTTTGGAACGAAGCTCGTTGAGTTTGTTCAGTTTCCTTCCATCAATCTTTATTCTGTCACTCCGATATATGGAAGGTGAGTTCCCATCCAGGCAGTGAAACTGTTGTAAACCCGGCAGGCATTGCGAACATCCTGCAGTCTCTATGGATGTTGAAGTGTTGGAGAAAGAAGACTCGTAGACGACTTTCTCCGGTCACCGTATTCTGCAGAACGTTCCTCCAGGAACAGCTTGACGCTCCGCTGTTGCTTGGCCTTTGCACGAAAGGAGTTGATGATTTGAACAACAGGCCGTGTAACATGGTCAAATCCCAGAACTCTTAGGCTGAGTGAACAGAGACTGTTGCTTTTGGAGTGTGTTTTTTAATTCCTTTACCTTGTCGTTACGGCGGCTGCTTCCCAATGGAAAGTCCCGGGAGAAGTGGCTGTGAACTTTAGTGAAATGGCGCTCAACATCGCATTTTCTAAAGACTGCCAGGCTCGTGCCACAGATCAGACACACACTCCTGCCGTTCACATCGGTAAAGCAGAAGTCCGTTTCCCACTCCTTGTAGAAATAATATGTTTTTTGGTTTGTTACTGGCGAGACTGCTCTCTGCTGCTGCTATTGTTGCTACGATAGCATGCTAACAGTCGGCTACAGGGGAAGCTATCGTCCCCCCGCCCCGCCCCACCCCTCCCCGCCCCCCCCCCCCCCCCCCCACTCCAATGACAGATAACAGCACGGCACAAATGCGTGATTGATGAATAATAGTCTTATCCATGGCCATGTGAGAAAGCTTTGTTTTTGATTGGCTGAAAACGCTGACCGGTTCAAAGGTTTTACCTCGAGACAAAATACAAAATAAACGTGTGATATTATTAATCCTTTCACGAGCTACTGGCAAAGGCACCAGTAGCTCGGGAGCGACGTGTTGGAGATGCCTGGTCTCGAGATCAGATGTAAAAAAGTTTGACTATGCGAATGTGGCCTGTATGTTGTTTCTGTTCATGTTCCACTGCTGGCTGCACCACAACCTGGCCCTTTGGGGAAAACACAGTTCACTTTGACCTTTAATATTGCACTTGGATTTATGTATTCAATCATTTTTTTTCAATGTTTGCCAAACGTCTGCGGCCATATTTATTGATGTGTTTGGGTTCGCAAAGTTCAAGTCAAACTTGCCCTTGGGAACAGTCACTGTTTATGTAGAAATGCCACCAAACAAATCTGACAAGCACATAGAGTCAATAAAAGTCTTAAAAGTCCTGTAGTTTAATAGTCATGGTCACTATGTTCAATCTGTTGACTTTTTCCAGCTTTTAAATTGTGTTAATACAGAGAACGGTAAACCGGACTCTAAGTGAAGAGTGAAGTAGCTAAAAGATGCGTAGAAGTGTAGCCCATGCTGTGATATCGCAGTGTTTCAGTCAGCAGTTGCATTTTTATTACAAGTCTATGAGGGGTCCTATTGTGCAAAATTCACTTTCGACTGGTTTTCCAACAGTAATAATCGTCCTCATACCTGGAATGACGCCTCAGTAGTGAAGAAAGTCTGTCCTCTCCCTGGCTTGATTCAGTTTTTAAAAATTGTGTTGCTCCAACGAGCCAATCAGAAATCAAACCCCATCTAGTGTCATCAGGGGTTTAGCCAATCAAGGTAGGCCCTCCCTTTGACCATCCCAAAATCATGCAGCTCTGCTCTGGCACATGGCACCACGAGAGGAAGTACTTCCTCCTCTTCCGAAGATGGGCATGTGTGGGCGGAGCCAGTCCAGCTCACACAGACACAGCAGATTCTAAATGCAGCTCCAATGATCCAATATTCAAATGGAGGAGAATCAAGGAAAAGCTGGATTTGGGGCAATAAACTTTGAATACAAAGTTCTTGGAGCAACGAGACGCATGTGAAAGCTGGATAATATGACTCCTTGGAAGGATGACATTGTGACTGAAATGCGTTTTCCGTCATGCGATACTTTCGGAAAGGACCAAATGAACCCAAATGTCCTTGTGAGAGCGCGAGTGACGCAGAACGCCACCGTCAGCGAGCGGTCCAGGTGTCAAACGGTTACTGAAGACTGATGGAGGCTCGTCCGTGACGCCGCGGCCTCTCACTGAACACAAACACATCACCTCTAACGCCCAGAAATAGTCTGGTGAACGATACTGTCAGCAGGACCTGTGCTCTATTACGGTCCTGGCAGCGAAACGCGCCACTGCTGAGCAGAATTATACCAGCGCACCGCGCCGCTGCTGTGGATTAGACTACATAACACTGCATGTATTTAAGGGTGTAATGCAGGTATTTAGCATCGGAGGATTTGAAGCCCACTGGCTTCACAGCTGTCAAACAGAGGGAGGGTGCTTTTAAATTTACCTGAAATCCACCTGAACACCTGAATGTTGGGAACTAAATAACACACACACACGCAGACACACACACACACACACACACACACACACACACACACACACACACACGCACACGCACACGCACACACACACGCACACACACAATGAGTTTTCACTTGATTCCTAAAAACTGACCACCGCAGACCTGAAACGCCTCACTGAAGCTGCAGCTTGAAATAATCTCAGACTCTGTCCTTCATCCACCACCTGGTTCTTGTCGGTCTTTACTCTTGACCATTTTTCTACCTCTGAGAGATGAAATAAGAAGTGAATATCACTGATAATCTCTTCATCAAGGCGGATTGCTGTGCGGTCGGACAAAAACACCGTTTCAGAGTTGATCATCATGATTGCAGTGGAGTTGCTGGACTGAGGTGGACGGGGGTGAAACGATGCAGGTGAAAGTTTTAGATGAGTTCTCGTTTCGTAAGAAATCAGAAGAAAGACATTTTATTTTTGTTTGTCCTGTTGTATTTTCCCGCAGGATCGCGGGCGCAGGAAGCGACTGGTCCGGTGGTTCAGGTGGATCATTTGTAACTGTTGATCCCGGGACCATCGGGGGACGGCGGGAGCCGTCCGAGGCGCTGGCATGCCATCGATATCTGCTGACAGGAAGGATTCCCGCCGCTAACAATGACGGAGGACGATCCCCTCCGCTCGGGGACTTTGCTGGTTCGCTCACTGAGATTATTTTAGGAAGCTTGGCATTCAGTTTTCGCTGCAGTTTGTATATTTCCAGTTTACTTTGGGTGGGCAGTGTTCTTTGTTTTCCTCGTGGCCTTTTGGGTCCAGGATATGAAATAAAAAGCATCTCACGGGAGTGCCACTACTTTTTCTGTCTGTATCTACTTCCAACTTCGTACTGGTGGCTTCACCCAAGGTAAACAATAAAAAACAAAGAACCGTTTGTGAAATCATCACTTTTCTTTAACTACATCCTTCTTGCACTGGTCTGTGGTGGTGGTGGTGGTGGTGGAGGGGGGCGGGGGGTGGGGTAACTATTCTTGGTCATTTCCAGCGTTTTCTTGTTCACTTAAAATCTAACCAATATAACATAATGACTATTAAAGAACGCCTAACTTTCCTATTAAAAATAAATTTTCTGCATGACACCAGTTTGAGGTGATTATGAGACGACGACACTCCGAAAGCTTTTTGAAGAATCCAGTGAGACGTTAGAATGTCTTTTAACTATAAATTCTGAATATTAATATCATTTTCTCCGGTTTCACTCTGTCCAATAGATTTTTATTCCATATTTATAACATTTGACAATGACCGGCCGCCTAATTCAATACTGACTGTTGAAATCCTCCTTTTCCAAACTGGTCAATGATTCTCTCCGTTATTCCAAATCACAGCTCTTTCTCCCGCCTGCCGCGTTTCGTAGGACGAATAATTAGCCTTGGTTTCTGGTCATCGGTTCGGTGGACATCGGCGGTCCACAGCAGTGATTCACAACCCAAACTGTGGCCATCGTAGACCTCGGGTTCACGCTCCGTCTCGGGGTGTTTGGTGGTTCGGAGCCGTTCAGCTTGAAAACTTTCAAGTTTTCCCCCCAGAAAAGATGAATTCAGCTCTGATTTGGTGCCTTCCTTGAATGAAGCCATATTTGATGTAACGCTCTTGGTTTTCTTTTTTGACCAATTCAAGTTTATCTTTCGCCCGAAGTTTTTCTCATGACATTGTTAATGTAAACACTTGAATTTAGCAGTTCTGTGACATAAATTAATGAATTGCTGACTCGCCAATTTTAAAAGCATAAGAAATGCTATACCCCCCAGCTCGGTCACCCCTAACCTGGGGACTGGAAGTTTGCAGGTTCGATTCCCACAGTGGACACATCACAGTTTTCTTCGATATTTGCTTCCTCCTATAGGCTACCAGGTATGAAAACAATACAGGCTGTCTATTGCTTAAAAATATTCAATATTTATTGAAGCCAGTCATTTTTAAAATTCTGTCATTTTGAATTTGCAGTGCATGGAAACATTTCTCACAGGGCCGTCAGCATTCTACTAATATTTAGCCAAAACAAGCCAACAGATCTTTTTCCCACTTGAACGAGGAAACTTGAAGGAAGAAGAATCCTCGTTTACACCAGAGACAGACACACATATGTACAGCCCATGTTTACTGTATACACACAGCCCCGGGAGGAAATATGCACAAGCATATACAGCACACACACACACACACACACACACACACACACACACACACACACACACACACACACACACACACACACACACACACACACACACACACACACACACACACACACACACACACACACACACACACACACACACACACACACACACACACACACAGGTAAAGCTGTGCCTTCCCAGCAGTTTGAACTTTGTGAGACTGGCAAACATCCTGGTGTGTGGGGTAAGCAGATTTTCTGCCTTCTTGCGCAAAAACTACAATAAGGGAGAGTGGGGTGGGTGGGGGGAGGGAGGGGGGGAGGGGGGGGGGGGGGATGAAGTGGATGAAAATGTGTTTTAGTGCTTACCTTCGGCGAAACGATGGTGGAGGAGAGGAGAGGGTCAGAAAACGTGTGGGGAAGGTGAGATGTGTTTACGGGCTTTAAACTGCAGTTAATGGGGTTAATTCATAAATGTCTGCATGAACAAAAAGCTGTTTGCATCATCTCGACGTCTGCTGAATTCAAGTTTAAGCTAAGTAAAGAAGGAACCATATTTAATATGTAAATGATTGTAATTAAACAGCTGACTTCACTCATTTCCCTAGAGTATGTGCATTTTTAAATCTAAACTACAAACACATCGGAGCCCGAAAGAAGTCACTGTGTGTGCTTTATTTTCTATGTTTGAATACAGAGGTGCCGCATAAAAGCCGACAGAGTTTGTGGATAAAATATGATAATCAACAACACAGCGGGCTAATTAAGAGTACACTGAGGGGAAGAGGAACAGTTATTCAAGTGAACAAATACAAAGATATCCAAAAGTTACCAAAACTTTCAAAAGGAAATGAAAAGAAACTTCTTGTCTTTGGGGTATAGATGCAGCAGGAAGTTAACAGGTTTTTCCAAAACTGTTCACAATTATTCCCAGAAATGACTCCAATCTCAACATAAAACCAATTTTAATGAAACCTTCTGTTGCAAGATACAATAAAATGTCCAGAAAAGTTGCGTTTTGAATGCATGTTTTTACAAACACCCCCTGACAAGCATGGCTTTGAGGCTAAGGCGAGTTTGGTACCTTCCGCAGCAGCATCACAGACGTCTCAGCTCGAGTTTCAGCGTTGTGTTGTGTCCGCTACTCCAAAGAAAACTGGTTATAAAAAAGTCAATGGTTTTAATGTTATTTTTACAATTTACTTGGTGGTTTGGCCGGATTGGGGGATTGGTCGTGGGACTATTTGGGCCCACAGGCCTTATGTTTGACCCCCAACCCCGCATAGACCCACTCAGTATCTGCAATATATAAGAAACGTGTTTCCATGTATGCAGATGATGGTGTAGTAAATAAACTTTGTTGGAGAAGTGCTGTTAAATTTGCGAGAAACAAAGACTCTGGAATCTTCCACTGTTAATGCTGATGTACTCACACGAGCAGATGAACTATTGATCGTGACCATAATGCACATGTTTCTGAAAAGCTATGGTTCTCTCCATTTATACAGAGATGGAAACGAATGTTTCACTTCCTGTCCACACGAGCCAAAGATTTTTTTTCTCCCAGTCATTCTAAAACAGTTTCCCGTCCACACGGGAAACACCTGTGTCCACGCGATACTATGAAAACTACTCAAAAGGATGGAGTAGCATATGCATATGCCAGGCCTGTAGGTGGCACTGTAATGCTGCGACAGAAATGAGTTAAGGGATGTCGCAGAGAGCGGTCGCGGAGGTTATCGGGACAAGAGGCGGGGCGATGACATCAGTAAGCAAATGAAAACGATTGTCCGTCCACGTTGATCGGACAAAAACGACGCGGTTACATGAAACACTGTTGTCGCACTTTTTAAGCAGTTATCAGTGAGTGCTGTCGCTGCAAAACCTCAATACTGTTGTCATGTAAACGAAGAGCCAAAATCCAATGAAAGTTTGCTGTTTTCACTTAGAAATGACCATATGTCTCCCGTTTCCACACAATCTGGACGTCTGACTCAGTGAGCCCGAGTCTAATTACGCAGAAAATGTGAAGCTGCTCGTGTGTTGGAGTTACCACTTTGAGTCATTTTCTTTCTGTCGAGTTGTTTTCTCACCGACCCAGGAACAAAAACTGTTGGAGGTTAGTTTGAACGTGTGGAATCATCAAGCGGAGCCGGTCGGACTACCAGCGGGTCGGGTGTGATAAATGTTGATCCGGCTCAATAACGCCTATAAAATATCATCATAATTTCAAATTTATCATAATTCACACAACTGTCGTCGTAGAAACTCAGTTACTACCAATGACAGAGTCGGTTGTTAAAAATGGAGCAGTGAGATGAAGAGACGAGGACATTTTGGCTGATCCGCCAGGAGAAGGGGTGAATTCACTCTCTCATCTGAACCCAGGTCTGCTGGTCAAAAGCCGAAGAGTCGGACAATAGAATAGTAATGATGTGATACTTGAGTATTGGGTCGACCTCATGTTAGAGAGTCCTTGACTAAACCAGTGAAACTAAATAGGCCGGATGTGACACCTACACGCAACGATCCTGCAAACTCTTAACGAACATTAGGTAGTGTGTGGAACACACGCGCAAGCACAGAGGCACGCACGCACGCACACACACACACACACACACACACACACACACACACACACACACACACACACACACACACACACACACACACACACACACACACACACACACACACACACACACACACACACACACACACACACACACACACACACACACACGCAGGCACGCACACACACACCAGACAAATGGATTTTACTGCAGAGTGACACGAAGCATGTGAGAGTGACGCTTGGCACCATCAAATTGAGACACTAAAGTGAATTATCTTTTGGCCGTGTGTGTGTGTGTGTGTGTGTGTGTGTGTGTGTGTGTGTGTCCTGGAATTAGTGTGACAGCCGCACATCTTTCCGGGTAGGGGTGTGTGCGCGTTTATTTGTGCAGATGGAGAGGATGCTGGGAAAAAATGACGCTGTAACAGTGACGAACGACTCGGGAGAGGCGGGGGAGGTAGAACAAACACAAACTCATGCAACCTGTACACACACACGTACACACACACACACACACCTATTGTTGGTGGTGTGTTGGCGCCAGGCTCGACCAGCTGATGGTGGCTTCAAGCCTGCAGCTTGGCCGCGTTTCGCCGTGCGTCGATGCTGACCATCTCCAATCCTTTAAGACCACAGATCATCTTCTGATGGTTACTTCCAGCAGGGACGGACACACACACACACACACACACACACACACACACACACACACACGTCACAAAGCTCCACTCAAACTGATTTTGCATGCAGTCATGAGTTCACCGACCTCAGACAAAAAGACAAATGCTTCCTGACCGATCGCCAGGATCTACTTTGGGGGGAATTATATTGTTGTCAGGGTAAGATTCGCAACGTGTCCAAGGTTTCCTGTGTCTTAGTCGTCTGTCCACACGAATGTCTGTGTACTCCCGAAAACAACACCACAAACAAGTGGCCCAACATGCTAACTACATAGATTTGAGTGTTTCTGTCGTTCCTGTGGAAATGGACATTGTTTTCAAAATGCTGTTGTTTAAACATCAAACTTTTGAACTCTGAAACGAAAACGCAAAAAATATGTGTTTTCACCTGAAACGCTGCCGTGTAAAGGAGCCTTGGAGGAATTTGAGGGGAGTCCAAAGTGAAAAAGGTTGGGAACTGGTGTCATAGAGTATATTTGTGTCTTGGACTGTGTGATACCGACACGCAAGCGTGCGGTAAAGTTGTCGAGTCATAATGACATGACTTGTGAAGACACAGCTTACAGTGTGTGGTGATATATGCAGATGATGTTCAGGTCTTTGTGCGTTGACATCTGTTCCTCCAAATGACAGTGCTCTTTCTCTTTCCCCTCATTTCTACCTGCTGTGACTGTTTTACCGACTCATTGTTCCGTCACTGTTAGATGAGTGTGTAGAAGTTCACAGGTTCAAATCCCCTTCGGTGAGTCCCTGAGCAAGAAAGACCCTGGACCCCGCCGCACCTTTCTAGTTTCCATCCATTATTCTTTTCTACATTATTTCAAGTACTTTGCTGAGAAGTGTGTCCCACCGGATACTTGTGTGTAATCTATTACACTGAGCTTCTGTTATTCCGTCATCATTCCTGAAGTTACTGTTTGTCCATTCAAACATTTTAACTTTAAAAGCAACCGTGTGTTTGTCTTTTCATCATTTGTCCTTCTCTCTTTCTCAGACATACGCGTGCGTGCGGGCGTGCGTGCGTGCGTGCGTGCGTGCGTGCGGGGCACTCATCAACATCAGTTTTTCCCACAGCAGACCCTCTTCCATCTTTCTCTCAGTGTGACTTGTCATGGCAGAGGAGACAAAAGGACCCCTGATAGGTGTCCTGTGCAATGCCTGATAACACGCCTCCTCCAACCGCGGCTGTCCAGCGGCTGATAGATTAACCCGGCCGGTAACGTCACGCATGTAAAAAAACGTGGACAGGATGATAAACCATGCCAACACTAGCACTATCAGATATTGAGATTTCACAATAATTATCACAATACTGTATTAGTTGTTTTTTCTATGTTTAAAACTTCATTTCTAGCCTGCAAGAGATTATTAGACTCGCAAGCTTAACGCTAGCTTAGCTCCCTCTTAAGCATCAACTGCTTTACCAGACTCGGGTGGTTTTCAGTACAAACCTGACTCGTTCTTTGATTCAGCGAGAAAGAATAAACAAATGGCGCATTGTGATTGGCCGCATGATCTCCTTGTGGATTTGTTTTTCCCAGTTCACTCGGATAACAGAGGCCACATCAGATCAGGTGGAGAATTTACATAATCAAGAGTTGCTGCAAACAAATCAGTACTTTTGGAATCAGCCACCAATGCTGTGAACAACACAAGCTCACAAAGCGGAGTAGTACAGCTAAAATGTGTTGCAATCAGTGTGGGGGCTGCAGGAGAGGCTGTAGGTGGCGCCGTTGTCCGTTAGGTTCAGCGTGAAGCCGGTTTGAGACGGGCGACTGTGGCGCAAATTCAACGGGAGACACAGGAGAGAGCCGAGAAATGAAAATGTATTTATGTGCAAACGTTGCAGACGATTAACCAACTAAGCTTGATTTTTATTACCGGAAGCGTCTGAAATCACCGCGCATGTTAGAAAAGAAAACACTCCAGAATGTGAAAATGACTTACAAGCACATCGCTGTGCTACGCAGACCCAAATAATTAATCAAACTATATAAACTGTGTGTGTGCGAATGAAAAGGCGCCACAGCACCAGGAGGAGGAGGAGGAAGAGGGAGAGGAAGAGGAGGAGGAGGAGGAAGGGAGTGTGGGAATAAAGACGGGGGGAGGGAGGAAAAAGATGGAGGGAGGGAGCGCTGTGCAACCATCAATCACTTTCTTGGGGTTCAAGTTTATTTGGCTTCATTTTTCTTTGATATACACAGCAGCAGGAGAGGAGCTGAGGGGGGCGGAGAGGAAGACATCGAAGAAAACAGCATGAGGGAGGAGGAGGAGGAGGAGGAGGAGGAGGAGGAGGCACCTGAGAGGGAGGTGATGAGCAGGGAGGCTGAGATCTGTGCAGGTACCAGAGGAAAAACCCAGCAACGACGACTGAAAGCGCATTAACACGTCTGTACATTTCTATTAGCTCGGGAAGAACCGATACCAATAACAGTACCGGTTCTGATATTTTACAGAGTACCCGTACTCGAAAAAGAACTCCCCGATACAACCCGGTGAGTATTACATGACATCATGCGTCAACAACATCGCCCGTGGGCACTCGAGAGAGCAAGAATGACGATAAGTTTGGAGATTCTTTATATTATTAATGAGAATGACAGAAGTAAGACGGACTGTAAATTATGTTCTGACAAAAAATCCAAGAGGAGGAGAAAGATGGTTCGTACAACACCAGCAACTTAATCACCAGCAGTTAGCCTGATGTCGCTCAATAGTATAACTGCTCAGCACGGAACTCCCAGCCGTGCTACATGTCAATGCTACATGCTAAAGGGTTTTGGGGCTCACACACCAACGAAGCTACATGCTAAAGAGTTTCAGGCTCACACACCAACGAAGCTACATGCTAAAGAGTTTCAGGCTCACACACCAACGAAGCTACATGCTAAAGAGTTTCAGGCTCACACACCAACGAAGCTACATGCTAAAGAGTTTCAGGCTCACACACCAACGAAGCTACATGCTAAAGAGTTTCAGGCTCACACACCAACGAAGCTACATGCTAAAGAGTTTCAGGCTCACACACCAACGAAGCTACATGCTAAAGAGTTTCAGGCTCACACACCAATGAAGCTACATGCTAAAGAGTTTCAGGCTCACACACCAACGAAGCTACATGCTAAAGAGTTTCAGGCTCACACACCAACGAAGCTACATGCTAAAGAGTTTCAGGCTCACACACCAGCAATGCTACATGCTAAAGAGTTTCAGGCTCACACACCAGCGATGCTACATGCTAAAGAGTTTCAGGCTCACACAAGCGATGCTACATGCTAAAGAGTCTCAGGCTCACACAAGCGATGAAGCTACATGCTAAAGAGTTTCAGGCTCACACACCAACAAAGCTACATGCTAAAGAGTTTCAGGCTCACACACCAGTGATGCTACATGCTAAAGAGTTTCAGGCTCACACACCAACGAAGCTACATGCTAAAGAGTTTCAGGCTCACACACCAGTGATGCTACATGCTAAAGAGTTTCAGGCTCACACACCAGTGATGCTACATGCTAAAGAGTTTCAGGCTCACACACCAGTGAAGCTACATGCTAAAGAGTTTCAGGCTCACACACCAACGAAGCTACATGCTAAAGAGTTTCAGGCTCACACACCAGCGATGCTACATGCTAAACATGATTAAAGTCTGCCTTATACACTAACAGTAAGCTTGGTCCCTCGGTCGACAGTACTCATAGCGCAGAAGGTAGATAAACACTACGCACGGCACTAGGAGTACTGTAGACTGTACTATGTAGTATGAGTACTGTAGACTGTGAGGCCGTTGGAGGTGACGTAGCATCGACACACAGCCTTTGTGTATCCTTTGCGGATGGAGTGTGAATTACTTTTCATGGCGTTTAATAAGTACTTGTATCGGCACTCAGTATTCGTCCTTTAAATAATTGGTATCGGTGAATCTCTGGTAGGAACGAACCCCCGAGCTCAGAGGAAACACAAGACCGACGCTCTTCACACATGAAACCGACGTGTGGAATCAGAGAGAAAGAAGAGACGCGAGCCGAGTGCCCTTCCAGTCGTCTTCTCGGCGAGCGAGCGCGCCTCTGCGTCTGCTCGCCGTCTCCGAGCTCTAATGAGAGACCTGCGCTCTCTCTTTCGTCTCCAGCTCCTCAATCACTCCTCCATCCCCTCCTGATCTCCGCCCGCGCTGCCGTCGCTCCTCATAACAGTTTGGACAACTGTATGTAGGTTACTCTCACTCCGTCTCACTCTCTTCCCTCTCGGTTGAAGTAGTTTCCGTCTCTCTACCTTCTCTGACCTATAAAAACGTTCGGTCCGGGATTTTTCCTGCCCAATCTTCTTTTTCTTCATCCCATGTTTTATTGTGCGACCAGCATGTGACTCACAAGTCTTCACCAGTCAACAACAACAGATCTCCTCTTTTTCCTCCTTTGTACCAAGAGACTCCGCTCTCTTTTTATCTACTGCTTCATTTTCAAGTCTTCAGATTGTGAAAGTGGTGGAAGGCATCATCACCGTCCGTCCTCCCTTCCTCTCCATAGTTTCTGCATTACACCCATCCATCCATTTTAACCATCATATATATCATTTTCACTTTAACCTGCCCATCGATTTCCCCACTAATCCATCAAGTTGTGCCTCAATTGTTTTTGTTCATCCAACGATCCACTCATTCATCCATCTATTTTATTATCATCCATCCATCCAGCCATCCATCCATTTATTCGAGCGTCAATTTTATTTATTTCTAAGCACTGATTCATCCATTTTCCTTTTCATCCTTTCATTTTCCAAATAATCTAATCCATCCACCCTCCGTCCACAATTCCATTATTTCATCCAATCACCCCTTCCATCAAGGTTTGATTCCCCTGATATGTGTAGTGAATGTTTACCACGACCAGGATTGGTCAAATGTAGAGAAATAATCCCACCAAGTAGATCAATGAAGACCTTAACTCATCTATCTTACATACAAGCTTTATCCAATTTAGAGTCAATCCCGACCGACTGTGGACAAAAAGTGTGAGACACACACACACACACACCAGGGCATTTACAGTGACCAGTTTACTGACATGGTAAGTCTTTACATTGTGGGGGAACTCAGTGAAAACTGACGATAAACCCTTCGTCCAGCCAAACGGCTTCTATTCTAAGACACTAAACGTGGAGCTGGTCCCGGTGCTGAGTCGACACCGTCAATCGTTAGCCACCACTTTTTTGCATTTTTGCTGCGGTTTGTTCAGAAAAGTACGACGGGAGACAGAACGTCTGGTTGCCGAGGAAGCAGCTCCCAGCAGGAGGCTCACACACGGTCATTTTAAGACCAAGCTACTAGAACCTTCTAGTTTGAGAAGTTTGGCTGAGGTCACTCGGCACCATTTTCTTAGTGGAGCTGCTCTGGGTTCATACGCACTTGGTTCTGCTGAACGTTACTTCTATGAACTGTCGCCTCTGTTTGTGAGTTGTAACATCACTACCTTGTGGTTGGTTCTACACAAATGAACTACACTGAATTGAATTTAAGTGAATAGAGAAACCCGACAAGTCAACTGAAGCATTTTGAGACTGCGTTAAAAACTTTAGTCGTCTTTACACGTCTTGATTTTGTTTGCTGTTCCAGTGCACTCAGGTTGGATGTTGGATGGTGACAATGGAAATGGTCACTTACAGTTTTCTTCAACAGCTTTCCTCAGTCATTCTTAAACTCTTGTGCGCACACATAAAGCCCTACAGTTTCCACGCAAGGTGTGAATGCTGTCGATGGGATCATTTGTGTCTTGCACCATTAGAACCATCTTTGTTATAATTCTATTACAAAGCTATGACCATGAGACCATCTTTACTTCTTTTGTGGTTGAGTAGCTACCTTGAAGAATGAGTTAAAATCTTTTTAATGTGACGTTCTATCAGTTCTGATTGTCCTCACTTCCTCAAAGGGACGGTTTTAAGAAGCTATCCTCCACGACCACAGACAATGGAGTGTTTCCCTCCTGCTGCTCAGGGGTGAACGTCTGCGATGTTTGACCAAAGTCGCCAACACTCTCAGCTCGTTGCATTCTGTCCTTGTCGCGACCGCACACCCAGACGAAACAATAAAATCAAATTCGGCTCGTAAGGCCTGTCAAACTGCGCCGCGAGCAAATCTGTTTAATGATGTTGGTGCCAGACAGAGTCACTTCCAGTGGCAGATGCGATTCTGAAGCTCCTGAAACCCCAAAGTAAACCAGGATCAAGATGCTCAGAACGCTTGGGGGGTGGGGGGGGTTGTTGGAAACCAGCAGCGCTGCCAGGAGAAAGAGCTTGTGCAACAACTGACAAGCCCGATCGTCCTCAGAGAAGAAATCAGCTTCAATTCAATTACACTTTACTGCAAATTAACTATTTTGTGGTTGTGAATGTGGCATGTTGGGGAAACGACTGCTTCGCTCTCTGTACTGGAGCCTTCCAACACCCAGCATCCTTCTCCTCCCCAGTCTTCCTTCTGCCGCTCGCCTCTCTCTCTGCTCAGTATCAGGTACAAGACTGTTGGATTAGGCTCCTTTAAGAGCGGATTAGCTGTGTCGGAGCCGTTTGAGGTAAATTGCTCCAAGGAGTCGATCTTCCCCTCCACTACCGCCGCCGCTGCCGCCTCCTCCTCTGCCGGAAAACAGAGTCAGAATTCTCGACCTAATCCTCAAAGTGCCTCAGCCTGTCCTGCTCCCCAGCTCCCAATCGAGGAGGAGGAGGAGGAGGAGGAGGAGGAGGAGGAGGAGGAGGAGGAGGAGGAGGACAAGAGCTGTAGTAGATCCACAGGATGGGTCGTGTCCAAACACACGTGGTGGAACAGTACGACTTAAAAAGACAAGGCTGCTTTTTGTTGTGTGTGAGTTCACCTGCTGGAGCCTGTCGGCAAACAGTGGTGACTGGTGTTAATGCTAAGTGGCTGTGTGTGTGTGTGTGTGTGTGTGTGTGTGTGTGTGTGTGTGTGTGTGTGTGTGTGTGTGTGTGTGTGTGTGTGTGTGTAGAGCATCTGACCGAGCAGATGGGGTGGATGGGGTACATTTTGGGGGCAAGGGCGGGGTCACATCTGTGTCCTCCCTGGCGTTTGTCTTTGTGTGTGTGTGTGTGTGTGTGTGTGTGTGTGTGTGTGTGTGTGTGTGTGTGTGTGTGTGTGTGTGACTTGGCGGACACATAACCGGCCATCAACAAAAACAAGGTGATTAGCTAGTTAGGGCAAACACATTATTAAGTCTAAAAGGAGGCGCTGACCTCTCGCCAACTGTTACAGCCTGTCGTTTTCAACATATCTTCAAAAAAAAATAAAGAAATAAGGAGAAAATAATTGCATTCTGTTTATTCTAGGCTAAAATCCAGTTTGCACAACACTGATAACGTGCTGTTAATGCAATCTGCAGCTGAGCCGTATGCCGTATTTATCACTTAACTACACACAAGTACAACCTGCTTATAGCGTGCAACATTTGGACAGAGACAGGCTGTCGCATGGACACACACACACACACACACACACACACACACACACACACACACACACACACACACACACACACACACACACACACACACACACACACACACACACACATCTTGTAGTTGCCATTGATTTGGGCTGCGAAGTGCTGTGGGCAATGGTTGCCATGGCAACCGGCAGCCGAGCAAGGCAGCCAAAGTTTGAGCTGGCATGCGGAGAGCGTGTGTGTGTGTGTGTGTGTGCGTGTGCGAGGTGCTGGCGGGGTGACAGCAGTCTGTTTAGTATTCAGCCTTCTGACTGAATCTCCCTCCCTCCCTCTGGCCCACAGACACAGCATAAGAATGACCCCCCCCCCCCCACACACACACACTTGGTTGTGCCTACTCCTCTACACACACACACACACACACACACACACACGGCGACACTCCTCGGAGAGCAGCCTGTTGGTGGAGGTGAGTATTGATATTTCCTCTCCCACCCTGTGTTCACACCCCCAGGGCGTGTCGAATGGGTGGAGATGGTCTGTCTCAGTGTGTTTGCTCTGGCGCTGTCGGAGCAAACCAAACACCTTTGCTGGTCTGTGTGTGTGTGTAGTTGGGTAGTGCGTCAGGGGACCCTGGGAATCATTTTCTCTCCCGCTGTTCAGACACACACACACACACACACACTCAGACATCATATAGATACATAAACACACACGTGTGCCCAGTCTTATCTCGGTGCATTTGCATAATAAACTGCCGTGTGTATTTACTGCACACACAAATGCAATCTTATGCAACTTCTTGCATGTACACACAGTTATATCAGTCCAACAGGCTGCACCAGATACAATGCAACACACACACACACACACACACACACACACACACACACACACACACACACACACACACACACACACACACACACACACACACACACACACACACACACGTTGAACTAGCTTGCAGAATTTATTGCAGAATTCGTCCTCGTTTACCACGTGCTGCAGTTTGCATGCCAGGCCACTAGTTGGTGCTGTTATTTTAATGTGAGACACGCTCCTTTAAGCATGTTTTCTTTTGTCGTATAGCTCCAGTGAGTATCTGCCATATGTGAGAAAAATGTCTGCACATTTCTCTAAATAGTTAATAGCAATTTTGACTGTTTTTGCTGTTTTTGGTCGCTATAAGTAATTTAGTTTTTTTCTCTTTACCTCTCCTAGTGGTTTTTTATCTATTACAGCTTTTTTTTTTTAAATATCTATTTCAACTTCTCAGTTATTACACATGTTTTTAATCTTGCCTAAGAAGATTACTGTGCAAATAAAATAAAGTAGGATTACATTCTTAAATGACATATAACTTTCGGAAGCTACAGGGAGGCCATGACAGAGCGGGTATTTTTCCTTTTAAGCAATTTATTGATTTGGGCTGTTTTAGCCATAGCCTGACTTATATAGCCGTTTAGTCAGTGTTAGCCATTTAAGCAAATTTATTTCTTAAGTTACATGCAACCTTGATTTGAACCTGTGTGACTGATTTGAATATTCTGTAAAATGCACATTAGTCCATTTTGCTGTTATGTGTTTGAATCTTCATTGTGCTCCTTTTCAATTATGAAAACATTCCATGGAATGAAATCTGAGAAAAAAGAAAATAACATGATTACATGGTTTCATTTTATTATTATTTTTTTTTTTTTAGGTTTTAGCCATTGTAGTAGTTTTATCCATTTCACTTTGCTTTTTAGTCATTTCAACAGTTGTTTCAGACAGTTTGCCAACTTTATCAATTTTTACCCTCCTAGACATTTTGGCTGTTCTATTTAATGTTTAGCCCGCCTTCTAACTGGAGCACGTAAGAGGGAGCACATAACACCCGTTCTGGCGTGTCTCCACTGGCTGCCTGTGCATTTTAGAATTCGTTTTAAGATTCTTTTATTTGTTTTTAAATCTCTGAATGGTCTTGCCCCGCCCTACCTCTCTGAGCTGCTCCACCCCTACACCCCTGCTCGGTGCCTCCGGTCAGCTGATCAGCTTCTTCTGGAGGTACCGAGGTCCAAACGAAAGCTCAGAGGGGACAGGGCCTTTTCTGTTGCAGCCCCTCTGTTGTGGAATGAGCTCCACTGCCTGTCAGACAACCCCCCTCACTGTCCACTTTTAAAACTAATCTTAAAACCCACTTTTATTCCTTGGCTTTTAACCATGTTTGAGACTCTGTCCCTGGTTTTATTGTTGCCAATCTATTGTTTGTTTATTGTATTTCACTGTTTTTACTCTTTACTCTTTACTGTACTTCTTTATTTTAGTCTTTTATTGGAAAGCACTTTGGCCTCAGCCACAACTGTTTTAAAGTGCTGTATAAATAAAGCTGACTTGACTTGACTTAGTTCCTCTTTAATGTTTTTAGCCATTTTGGCACTTTTTTTGTAATTACTATTATATTTGTTATTATGATCATTATGATTATCATGATTATTGTTATTATTATTATACAGAACGTTCTGCGGGTGGTCTGTGTTAACACGTTGCTGTACAAATATCTACACATACATGATACAGGTTATTGATCAAGGGAGACAAGGAGCTCTGAGCGCAGGGGAGGCTTATGAGGTGGAGGGAGGAAGAACAGCAGAGGGAGGAAGAGGTGGAAGAGAGGGGAGAAGAAGGGAACAGGGAGTGATGGACAGTTGTTTAACAGGAAGCACTTCGGAACAGAACCAGCAAACACTATGGAGGAAAAAAAAGCCCTCCATACTCATGCCCCCACCACCTCCAAAAAGTATCTGGAAGCAACTCATCAGCTTAAGCCTCAACGTGTGTGTGTGTGTGTGTGTGTGTGTGTGTGTGTGTGTGTGTGTGTGTGTGTGTGTGTGTGTGTGTGTGTGTGTGTGTGTGTGTGTGTGTGTGTGTGTGTGTGTGTAGGTTAGGTGTGGAGGTAGATCAGGGCAGGAGAAACGACTCGTCCTCACGTCTTCGTCCTCACGTCTTCGTCCTCACGTCTTCGTCCTCACGTCTTCGTCCTCACGTCTTCGTCCTCTTCCTCCCCCCCCTTTTTTTTTTGCTTCATGTGCTTCGTAACAGAATCCGACAGGTATCAAATTTCCCCTTCTAATAACTTTTGATATTCAGGAGGAAGTCGGTGCGATATAATGACCAACGCACAGACTCAGGAGACGGAAATCTGAAGATTTTGCTTAAAACTTCTTAAAACTCAGACGAATTTTATATAAGAAGGTTTGTATTGTCAAATGTGATATGTGCCACCAATCAGAGGACGGAAATCTTCTTTGTATTGTACAGCCTAGCATTTTAAGGCTGTTAAAGCCATAGGAAATTAAAAAAAAATAAAGCACATTTCAAGGACAAAGACAACATATTGTATTTAAAAGTGTAATATATTTTTGTTAAATGTAAAATCTAATTCCTCTCAATGAAAATAAATCAAAAGAGACACTGTTTAGTCTTGCAGTACCAGTTTACACCACCAGGAGGTGTCATGAGTCATTCAATAAAGCAGCAGGAGGAAAAGTTTGCGTAACAATATTACACAGTGATAAATTCCACGCAAGGAGGACGTTTACGCCATCTACCAACCAAAACAAGCCAAAGACGGATGTTAACGTGACTCAATACTGCCACCCGGTGTACAACAGTGAAACGCCACTGTCACACAGAGACGCTTTTCGGGAACAATTTGACTCTCGTGTTTGTTTGCCTGCAGAAAATTAATAAAACAAAACTGAAACGATAAACTGAAATGATCCTGTAATGGTGTCACGGTGGAGGGAAGGGTGTGTGTGTGTGTGTGTGTGTGTGTGTGTGTGTGTGTGTGTGGACCTTGTGGAGGTCCTCAGCAGAAGAGGATGAAGAGAACACGATGAGAGGTTTTACCTCTGGAACGATGGAGGGGTGGAGACGGCAGAAGCTTTATCGGAGTGTGAAAGCCTGTGGGTGTTTTTCCAAAGCCTGTTTATTTGTTGAGTGAATGTGTGTGTGTGTGTGTGTGTGTGTGTGTGTGTGTGTGTGTGTGTGTGTGTGTGTGTGTGTGTGTGTGTGTGTGTGTGTGTGTGTGTGTGTGTGTGTGTGTGTGTGTGTGTGTGTGGGGAGGGCTGGTGTCGTGACTCACAGGGCTATCATCCGGCTCCTCCGTGCTCCTCAGCTAAAACACTGCGATCTCCTGCACATGGCTCCTTCACACACGGTCAAACCTCCCGCTCCGATTCATCAGGCCGACAGCAGCGCCGCTCCTCCGAGGCAGCAGCCGTCAATCTGCTCTCAGCCAATCATCACTCAGACGGCCCCGGAGACCCGCCCACCAGCCTCTGGCTTCACACCACTGTACACACACACACACACACACACACACACGCACACACGCACACACACCCCGGGCCTCCACTTCCCCCGCCTGCTGCATCCACCGAGACATCCACCGCCGTGGTGACGGTAACCGCGACAACGGGCATAAATTAGCGTCATGGTGATATGCAAAGCGAGGGAGCAACAATTAAAGCTTGACTAACGAGCTTTTGAGGAGCGAGGCTGAAGTTTCCCCAAGCAGCTGCTAACTGGATTAGCCTACACACACACACACACACACACACACACACACACACACACACACACACACACACACACACACACACACACACACACACACACACACACACACACACACACACACACACACACACACACAGAAGGAGAGGATGGAGCCGAGAGACAGTGATACTGTTGCACCACCTGTGAGGCTACACACACACACACACACACACACACACACACACACACACACACACACACACACACACACACACACACACACACACACACACACACACACACACACAGTCAAAGGCTAATGCAGTCTCATGTACAAACAGCCAATGCAGACAAAGGAAACAATCCAGGATCGTTTCATACAAACACAAACAAACACCCAAACGAGTCTCGGCGCGAACTGAAGAACACGTTGGAAACAACACGCCACGAAGCTGCTGCGCCGCAGCGTGGTGTGCATGTAACTGATTACTTTCTGATGGCAGATGCTGGCGGCTGATGTCTCCTGATTTAATACAATTTTTGCAAATCAATCGCGATCGATATCTCATCTTTAAGAATACTCGAAGCGCAGTTCAGTCTGTACTTTGTGGTATATTGCGCAGCGCTAACGTGGATGTAGCTAAAGTTAGCTGTTCAGCACTTAGAAACAATAAGTACTGTGCGTATTAAAGGCTGTATGTGTGTGTGTGTGTGTGTGTGTGTGTGTGTTCCACTCGGTTCAGATCCACTGTGAGTTAAATTAAAGCGCCGCTGCATCTTTCCATCGTTGGACGTGTTTGTTTGTTGTCTTTGCCGTATGTTATGTTGTCATCATGTTGAGGATTGCTGACCTTGACACCACAAGGATTTTCTTGCAGCTTTTTGTCTGCCACGCCTACAGTTTGGGCACAGATGGTTGGGAAAACTCAAAAAACCAAAAGAGCTAATTGCCAGACTCTTTGGTTGTTGTTTTTAAAAAGGGCTGATAAATATTGCCAGTTGGCTTTCAATTTAACGTGACCCACCTCTGCAGCAAACACAATTCAGCTCCTCCTGGGACTTTCAGTCGGTGGATTTCGGGGATTTGTGAAGAAATGCTCCTCCAAAGCAATAAGAAAACATTATATAACAGCTTTCTGCAGTCTGAGCAGCATTACAGCTGACCTGCGAGGGTAAAATCAGACGCAGCTCCTTCAAGTATCATCCATCACTGTTGATTTTCTGCTCGTATTGACAAAAAACAAGAGGGGAAAAAACAGCTATTTTTTTCCCAGATTTTCCCAGGTTTTATAGCTCATGTGATTTGAGATAAGTGACTGTTCACAGAGTCGTTACAGGCGAGCTAAATTCACGCCCAAATCGAGGGTGTTTTGCATTTCAGACGCTCTGCATCGTTCACTTACTTCTCTCTTTCCAGACCCTTGACTTTCTTTTTAATATGCTCCATCCTCGCTCTACAATAAATCTCTCACTTTCCCCATTTGCCTTTCTCCTTTCCTTTTCTTCCCCTCTCTCTCTCTCTCTCTCTCTCTCTCTCTCTCTCTCTGTTTCTCCTCGGCTCGCTCAGATAAATCTCTGCCTCCCCCCTCCTCCCCTTCCCGTCCCCCTAAATCTATGAAGCGCTCTCAAACATACATGTGCACACACACAAACACACGGCCTCCAGGCAGCAGCCACAAAGGCCTCATATTAATAAATCTGCTCCTTTATTGGTGCTGAGTGTCTCTGGCAGAGGGAGGGAGGGAGGGAGGAGACGCAGAGATCACTGGGGGTGGAGGAGGAGGGGGGGGGGGGGGGGGCGACTGACTGGCCGTATTATCAGAGGAAAGGACACCATCAAACGAGAAGGAGTGCGAGCTTTCACTCGTTTAGGTGTACGTTTGTTAAGACGCCGTCCACCCACGCCGCCGTCCGTTGTCCGCCGGGCGTCTGGCGAGGAAAACTCACCGCCTGAGGTGGGCTTCACGTAACGACGGCAGCGAGCTCGGCTTAGCGCTTCAATCTGAGCCATCAGTCAGCTGTGACAGATTGAGGATATGAGCTAAGGAGCCGTTTAGCTTTGGTGTTTGCTGTGTGAGGAGGAGGAGGAGGAGGAGGAGGAGGAGGAGGAGGAGGAGGAGGAGTGGGGTGTGGAGGGGAGAGAGGCTATCAGTGCTGCTAGTGTTGCAGAGGCATCAATACACTCTCGACAGGCCATTTTCCGATGCCTATTCCCAGCCCTGGCTTGTTGCTGGGGCAACTACCGCCATTTTACCTTCCCGGCTGCACCTCTGGAAGATTTTTTGAAAAGAGCCATCGACGCTCTGTGAGTTATCCAGAGGATTCTTGATGTGAAGGCCTCAACAAAGCATCCCCATCCAGAGTCTTATTTACTAGAAGTCCAGCCTTGCTCGTTAGTTTTCACTCCAGATGTCTCGGACCCCCCCCCCCCCCCACACTGAAGAACGAGACCTAAACCCATGAAGCACCATGATCAGTCCGGGATTATTTAAATTAAAACCACAAATGTCCAACATATTCTCATGGCGGTTGGGCAAAAAGTGTGTCGGTGCTTTTAATTGATCATTTCTTTTTTTTTTATTTAAAGCAAATTTCAAAATTACTTTGCAGGTAAGAAATCTGAAGCCCTTTTCACATGACAACGGTGCCTGGAGTCACGGAAATGCAACTGTTTGGAAAAACGGTTTCCAAGGTGGAATTTTTTGAAAACGCTGCTCCTGCTCACCACGGCCGTAGTAACTAGTAGTTGTGCACATACTCAGTAGCTGGACAATAACAACAAAGTTTCCTCCAAAGAGTGTCATGACTCCCGGTCCATATTCTCCTCCTCCGTACTTTTATTTTGGCAGTCACCGTATTAACAATCCAACTTGCTCGCCTGTCCACTAGAACGTCTGTGTTCTCCCATTGTTTATGTTTATAGTGTATTGTTCTCTGCTGCATGTGTGTGTGTGTGGTTTCATTACAAAAACAAACAACAGCACCAACTAGTGGCCCAACATGCAAACTGCACTGTTATCTGTGCTGCTGCCGTTGCCATGGAAACATAAAAATGATGCGTTTTCACTTGAAACGTAAATGGGGACTGAAGCTATTGAGTATTTGTTTCGGAGAAGAGAGCAAAGATCTTCTCTAGATTATGTTTAGATTAAAGCTCGGGGGGGGGCAGGGGTTGGGGGGGCAGGGTTTGGGAGGGACCCACACCATAATTCCCAGAAGCCTCTGGTTCTGTTTGATGCTGATGGTTCTTAAAATACTGGCTGGTTGTTTGGTTCTGCAGCAGAGGAAAGCAGCTTCAAGCAGACACTGGTCTGCAATAACGGTCAAGATCATCTGCATAAAACTTTACACATCAGGTTTCCTCCTGCTTGATTATCGTTTCATATCGCATCCAAATTACTTTTCCACTTCTTGCTGCCTCTTTCCTGATTTTCTGACATGTTAATGCCGTTTGATTGAAAGCAAGGCTAATATTTTAGTCAGTTCAATGCCTGTCTGTGGATAAGACACTGAACCACAACGTCCTCCTCATAGTGTTGACCAGTCATGAGCAACAGGAGGCTCACGTACCTTTATTACAGTGGAAGTTTTAATTTAGAAAGAAGCATCATTTTAACCATATTCGAACCATCTGACAGGATTTCAACTGCTTTAAATACTGAACGTCTGAATGGATTTAAAGTAAAACTACCATGTGCATATGTCTGTTTAGAATTAACTCAAATCACAGACATGCAGTGAGTTATTTTCTCTCAGTTTGTGGCTCTAATTCGCAAACATGTTACTGGTAGAAGTACTCGGTTACATTCTGAAGAGCTCTCATGATGATCAAAGTTTCATAAACATTTAATACATCGACCGAGTGCATTTCTGAAGTTTTGCCATCATGTAGTTTGTAAAGAGTGTTAGTTAATGTTATTGAAACAACCGAGTGGACAAACACCGACCCAGAAAATATAACGACTGACAATCACAAACTGTTGTGAAGTCCCATCGCCAAAGGTCACAGGATCCGTCTGAGACATCTGCTCATCCACCCCGACTCCTCATCCACCCCGACTCCTCATCCACACCGACTCCTCATCCAGTTCATCCACACTCATGATATTTCTGTTTTCACCAACCAAACGTAGAGAAGCTTCACCAGCGAGGCGGAGCGGCTTTCTTACCTGCCCGTGAGGCTGCATGCTGCTGTAGTTCATGTTCTGGTTCAACACCTTCTGCTTCATCAGCAGCATCCTCTTCTGCTCCTCGCTCAGGTGGGCCGTCTGCCCCGGGATGGGCCCTTGCGTCTGCCCCGGCCCCGCCCCCTGGCCCCCGCCGCCTCCTCCCGCCCCGCCCATGTACGGAGGCATCATGGGGTTCTTGACCTGACTGTTCCCCCCCATGGGCGGAGTCATCCTCTGCCCAATGTGGTCCACGCCGCCGCCGCTGAAGTGGCTCAGCGGCTTGGTGTTGTTGTAGGACAACATGGCGGCCGTCTGCTGCTGCTGCTGCTGCTTGGACAGAGCGTTCTGGTTGATGCTGTTCGGCTGCTGCTGCCCCATCATGCCCATGTGGTTGTGAGGGAGGTAGTTGTTCATGGGGGCCTTTGGCCCGTTGTTGGGGGCCATCCCGGCCACTAGAGGGCCCTGCGGGGCGTTAAAGGCTTGCGGTGGGTACATCATGGGGCTGTTGGGTTTGTCCTGGTTAAAGGGTCCGGAGTTGTAGGGGCTGGTGGGGGCGCCCGCCGGCGACCAGTTGGCCGCTTGTTGCTGCTGCTGCTGCTTCTGCTGCAGCAGCTTGGCTCGCTGCTGCGCCATCGCCTTCAGCTGCTCCGCCGGAGACAGCTCGGGCGTCACCGGCCCCACGGGCTGACCCCCCGGGGCCACCCCGGCCGCTCCGGGACCTGCGCCAGCCTGGCCCACCCCCGGCCCGGGGTTCATCATGTATCCGTTCCCGGGCCGGGACACCGCCTGTGTCTGAGCCTGGGTGGGAGTCTGAGGGGAGCGGGCCACGCAGTTGTGCAGCGGCGAGCCCGACGCCATGGCGACGGCCGGAGACTGCTGCAGGGGCTGCTGAGGGGGCGTCCCATTGGCAGTGGTGGCAAACTGAGGGCCCGACGAGGAGGGGCGCACCTGGGGAGAGGAAGTACAACACAACAAAAAGCCATGAGTCACAGACTATAAATGGACACTTCAACACGGCGCCAGCAGGACATCAGCTGAGCTCAGCTAAAGACGGCGAGCAGGGAAAAGAAAAGACTCCTCCTCAAACCGTGTCCGTTTGCTTCATCTCAACAAAACACTGCACTCAAAACCTGCGTTTGTGGTTTTATGAGGAGTCTTGTTCCCCTGTGCAGCCCCCCAACAGTTAACAACAACCACCCAATGTTCAGTCATAGTCAAAGATTTACACTCAGTTTGAGTCAGGGTTTTTTTTTTAACTAGATTTATTCCATATTGACCTTTACATTATTGGTCACCACCGGGAGTACACCGTATGATGACGCCAATTTGACTCTTCAATTATCAAATAAACAGATCACTTTACATATTTTTCAAGTGCAATAACTTATCAAAGTTCTTCAAACTTCTATTGAATTTATTAGTTTATAGTTTACTCAGTTTCACTGGGATTTTTTCATAAAACTTAATTAAAATCATCCTGATATCCAAAACGAAAAGTCCTTTCTGCACTTTGTCCAATCAGCTGATTGCTTCATGTCCAGTTCGGTTAGAAGCACTGATGATCTGTATGACACCTGTTAGTGTACAGGGTCACGTCACCGGTCCCTGCTCAAACTTCAAAATGGAAAAGCTGAGGATCAGATGGAGTCGACTGAGTCAGAGCATCTTGTGGGCTGTTCGTGGTCAGCAGTGGCCAGTATCTATCAAACAAGGTCCAAGGAAGGGAATGAGACGAGTCCTGGTGAAGGTTCGAGTGAACACTGACCTGTGTGGTCCGACCCAACAGACGAACGCAGCATGAGACAGCCGCTATTATTGTTATGGATGATGGCTGTATATTAGTCATTGTAAATAAGTTAACACAGCAGAGAGACGTTACCATCAACAGTGTTCATATATGTTCACTTAATATCGCGCAGCCTGACAAATCTTATGCTTTTACTCACTTTAAATACACATAAGAGATTTGACTGTATGATGGGCAATAATGTTTTATTAAATACTGATTTGAGTACAGTTTAAGTATAACTTAAGGTTAAGATTTCCGATTCACCAAAACTTTGTTGAATGTCCGGGATACGGTTGGTGTGAGATTGTGATGGTTTCTATTCAATATGTTTGATTCATATGTTACTTTTTAGATTATATTAGCTCACATTGCCTTAACTTATATTCTCTGTTTATGTCTGTTATGTTTCACATTATTATATTTGAACTCTGCATGGAGGTCTATACTGCATTGCTGTTGGTTGGTTGTTTGGTTTATTAGTTGGTTGGTTGGATTTTTGGTCGATTGTTTGTTAGTTGTTTAACAAGTTAACTGAAAAAGTCTTCGACATATTTTGTTAAAAATGGTCAGACTAACATAATCGTACAAGGAAGAAGTGACTTATTTTGAAGGATCCAAATGAAAAATTCGGACTTGAAAATTAAAGGGAAGTTCTGAGTGGATTTTATTGGAGTGTGGGAGGTCGACTGACTACATGCAGAAGATGAAAGGAATACATTTGTGAAAACCTTCAGGAAAATAGATCCAAACAACGACTGATGGCAGTTTTTCACCTTTTTCGTGTGAAAGATATTAAAATAAGTGTGTGTAAGACATTGAAATGATGCAGTATTGCACCTCTAGAGAAACTATCGTGACTTTGAGCACATGTGCAGGTGTGATTCAGGTGTACCAGGACCTCATGTGGACCCTGTTGGAGCAGCACTGACCTGTGGGGAGCCCATGGGGACCTGTGGACCGCCCTGCGGGGGCTGAGGAGGAGGGGGAGGCAGCGCGGCTGCCGGTGTCGCCGCCGCCGCCCCTCCAGGTGCCGCCGTGTTCCCTGCGGCCTCCTGCGGGCCCGGCGTCTGATTGTTGGCCGGCCGGCCGAACTCGGCCTCCTTCTTGTCCTCGAAGTCCTCGTTGAAGAGGTCGTGCATGTCGTCCTCGGGCACGGTGTTGGCCAGCTCGTCGATCAGCTCCTGCCACTCCTGGTCGTTCAGGTTGATGTCGGAGAACAGCTTGTTCTGGTTGGACAGCGACTGCGGGTCGGACGACTCCATCCCGCCGCCGTCGTCCAGCGGCTCCTGCTTCAGGTCCTTGAGGAGGCCGAAGCTGTCCTCCAGGTCCAGCGAGCCGTTCAGCTTCATGTCCGACAGGTGACTGCCGCCGTTCTTGCCCAGCTCATCTGGACCGCGGCCCACGTGGGTGCCGTTGCTGTTGCTCGTGTTGTTTCCGGTAGAAGTGTTGGGCCCGCTGAGTAAAGGCTTGATGTCCATCTGGTGGTGCAGTGGGGAGATGGGGGGCACATTGTTGTTGTTGTTGTTGTTGGGGAGGCCGGTCAGAGAGTCCAGACCGCCGGAGCCCTCCTTCCGAACCCGTTTGGTGGTCGGCGAGTAGCTGCCCCCGTCACAGATGCCGTTCTGGTCTCCGTTGAGGGGCGATCGCGCGCTGTCCAGTTTCCTCTTCACGGTCTCCTGAAGCTGCAACACACAAGACAAACAAGGACCATCAAACAACTGGAGGCCAAAAAAAGAGAGGGGACGTGTTCCCCGCAGGAAGTTTTCAGGAGGATTAGCGACGGAAACGACCGATCGATGAGGCTGCTCCTGTTCGCCACCCCGACAACGGTCAAGAGGCGGCGCGAGGTGTGCTGAAAGTCCAAACATCACCACGACAAATCAATCGTACTCCCAGTCTTGCTGAAATAATGACCACAGCGACGAGCGGTTCCGTGGAGCGCGGCCGCCACGCAACGCGCCGCCGCAATAGATCACGGTTGACACATGATCCATACACAACATGTGTGAACTGCAGATTAATAAACCTTAACCAGGACAGCGTGAAACACACTTTTACTGCCTCCAAAGAGTTTTAAAGTGAAAACTTCCTGAATCTGGGAAACAATGAGTGATGAACAAAGCTGAAGGTACTGAAGGAGCAGAAATTCAATGAATGAATGAACGAGTGAGTAAATGACGCTACAGTCAACCCTTCAGGAACCTTTGCAATTATTCATGTGTCTTCTGAACTTCTAGCTGCACACTGATGACAAACACAAGAACATCATTAATATTTCAGATCGGAGGTGCTGCTTTTATGAATTGATTGCATTTGCTATTCTTTAAAATATGAAATTACGCCATTTCGAATCTGCAGAGCCTGCAAACACGGTTATCACAGTTTGAAAGTGTAAGAAATGTTCATGAACAAACCACTGGACACAAACAAACCCCGGTGCAAACAAAACATCTGCTTTATGTTATATTCAGTGAACTGTACAATTTACAGCAGGACGTTGTTGCTCTGGAGCATGAAACTAATCATTGGAGGACATCCAGTGATATATTTACCCAAACAAGACACATTTTTAAGGTATAAACGGTATAAACGTGTCACTTTTGGGGCAGTTTAATGATATACAATGTATTTTAGAATGAGAAAATGGCACAAAAGTGTGTTTTACACTTTTGTGTAAACAATGAAATGTACTAATATGACAGACGGTTGTGTGACATTTCTAATGAAGCAGTTATAAAAGGTTCATACCAGTAAGTCCATCCCTGCATCTGCTGTATTACATTATATATTAATAATAATTACCAATGAGTCTGAGGCCCTGTTCACATGACAGTTCACGCCAAAATGCATAGTTTTTCCATTTTCATTTCCTAAAAGTTTCACATTTATATGGTAACGTTTTGAAAATGACGTTGTCATATTGGGCCACTAGTTGGTGCCGTTGTTTGTTCTTGTAATGAAACCACCCACACAGGCAGCAGAGAACAATCTGCTGTAAACATTAAAGGGAGAACACAGACATTCTCGTGGACAGACGACGAAGTTGGATTGTTATTACAATGACTGTCAAAATAAAACTACCAAGTCCCAGGAGAATATGGACTGGGAGTCATGAACATTGTTCTGCAGGTAATAGTGGATGTGCAGAAGCAGCGTTTCCACCGTCTGCAAGGAGACGGAGCCCAAGCGTTTTCAGAAAGTCTCATTTTTGCCCGTTTTAAAAGAGTCAGATCGTTTTCTAAAAGTTCAACCCTTGGGAGCCCTTTCCAAAAAGTTATGTAGTCGTGTAAAGAGACACCCAAAACGCTACAAAGGTTTTGCATTTTTACTTTTCAGACAAACAAGTGGGTGATTGGTCTTTTCAATGGGTGGCCAGAGTGCTACCCACTGCTCCACCGTGCTACCCGCTACTCCGCCGCGCTACCCGCTACTCCGCCGTGCTACCCACTGCTCCGCCGTGCTACCCGCTGCTCCGCCGCGCTACCCGCTACTCCGCCGTGCTACCCACTGCTCCGCCGTGCCGCCCTCAATCCAAAAGGTAGAATTCTAATCTTCACCGTCAGGTTTGGACTTTGCATTATATCAACTGAAAAACCATTCCAGTCTTTTGCGACCTGCATAACTCATCTGCACGCGTGTAAACAGGCAACGCGGCAGTAAGCCAGCAGCTCCGTGTGCACAGGTGGTTTTCTGCACAAAGAGTAACAGATAAAAGAAGGAGCTGCAGTGTCCCCCCCCCATCACACCATCGGCCAGAGAGCAGATAAGCTGCACATCGTCACCCCAATCTTACTGTAGCAGCGGCAGCGTGCAGGACTTAACGTCTCAGTGTCTCTGCCGGAGCCCAGACGAGATAACGACAGGGTGGCTGCCGGTGACGGTAATCACTGTCATAGACCTGGGTGGGAGCGGAGGGGGGCATGGTGGGGGGGGCACAAACCCAGACCGAGTGACGGACACCAAACCTTCTACGGAGCCGACCGACCGCAGACAACAGAACTCCAAAAATGCCTCTTGGGTTTCACCTCAAACCCTCAAAATAAAGCGAGTGGACACGTTAGGAACTGTTCTCACGTGGCGGCGCTGACGGGAATAACTCTGCTGTGTAATTGTCAGTTGGGGGTATTTTCTCTGAGCAGCTCACAATTGTGTCGAATTGATGATAAAGGGCTTTCAGCTCAGTGCAGTAATGATACTTTTATCATTTCTCGGCTGGAAATACAACGTGTGGCGGCAGAGGTGGGAAGAGTACACACACTCCCCACCACTTACTTAAATACCACTTATTTGTTGACCAGTCGACCTCGGCAACAAAAAATTGGTAAAAATAGTCGAATATCAGAGGCGGGAACTCACATTCTTTAAAGTTTACTTAAGTAGCATCTAGAACACGAGATCATCAATCTGCAAATGGTTCAGAACATCTTCAGTTCTTCTGCTCCCCAACAGAAACACAGACAATGTTCCACCTTTTGATTTTGTTTGTCTTTCACTTGTGAGACATTTTGTCTGACGACACAAATAGAAAGTGACTGTATTAACTGGGAAACGGGATTTCCCAACTGGTAACAATCCCGAGCTGCCAGCTGATCGCCTCCACCGAGGAACAAAGGAAGCGAAAGACGGAGGTAAATAATTCAAATGTGCAACTACCAAGAAGAAGAAGAAAAAAAAAAAAAAAAGAGTAGAGTGCGTCATAATTTAGGTTTCTGTGCAATTTCAGAGCAATTTAATAAACTCTCCGTCTCAATTTCACTCTTAACTCCGGTTAATTTCGATCCCTAATGAAGTTGGCAGAGGAATAGCGAATGCTATTAAAATGACGGATGGGAAACAGGGACCTCATTTATGAAAGGTTCCCAGGGTACGAATTTCACGCTCCCACATGAATCTGAGCAGGAGTGAGATTCACACAAAAAATAGATGATGTTCAATCAAAAGCTTCACTTCTAAATAATAAAAAAATAAATAAAAAATGTCTGCCACTGATTCGCTTTTATTTTCATGAATGAGGGACTCTTGAAGAAGCACACAGAACTTTAACTGAATGTTTTTGAAAGCAGCGAGATTTCCTCCATGAAGTGAAAAAATTGTTAAAAATATTGATTTTAGCACGAAGCTCGGATCATCATTCGTGGCTCCGACGGTTCAACGGCACAGAAAAGGCGAAGAAATGGACACGTATCGTTTTGTTCAACGCGAAAGCTCACGTGTCGGCCAACGAGAGCCATTTATACGCGACTTATTCAAACGGTGCGCGTTTCCTGCGCATTAGCATTTCAAACGGCCCGCGGTGAGAAGACGAAACAAAAGAGAGGAGCGAGAGAAAACGGTGGCTCAGAAGCGGCAAAATGTTTTGTAAAATCCACACTGTCGGCTGTCACATGTGAAGGAGTCAAACGCACAAAGGAGGCGCCGGCGATACACGCGTGTGTGCAAACGCACGCTCGGCTCTTTGTTATTCAGATGGAACGACAGACAAAATATATTCAGATTGTATTCTGACCCGGAGGTGGACCCATTCAAGCTGGAGGAGAGAGACACACACACACACACACACACACACACACACACACACACACACACACACACACACACACACACACACACACACACACACACACACACACACACACACACACACACACACACACACACACACACACACACACACACACACACACACACAAATAATCCTTTTTTGACTTTCTTGGTTTACTGAAGTGTGAATGTGTGTTTTCAGTGGTTTTGTGTGTGTGTGTGTGTGTGTGTGTGTGTGTGTGTGTGTGTGTGTGTGTGTGTGTGTGTGTGTGTGTGTGTGTGTGTCGGGGTGGGGCTGTCAGGTTGACTTCCTCCTCTGTTCTCTGCAATGACTGACAGTCAGCCTAATTATCTTTATGACATGATAAACACTGTTGGTATTGACAGCCAAAACTACAGTGTGTGCGTACATCTGTCTGCGTGTCTGTGTGTGTGTGTGTGTGTGTGTGTGTGTGTGTGTGTGTGTGTGTGTGTGTGTGTCTGTCTCAAACTCAAAATCTTGCGTAGACATTAAAGGAACAAGTGAGAAAAGCCCAGGAAAACACACATCTCCACTGTCACGACACGGCTTCATCCGCCGTGTGTGTGTGTGTGTGTGTGTGTGTGTGTGTGTGTGTGTGTGTGTGTGTGTGTGTGCGGTCCTGCAATCAATGGGTTTAAATAATTCAGGTCTGCTGTGTGGGTTTGTGTCTGCCTTTGTGTGTATGTGTGCATGTGTAAGTCTGTATGTTTGTTTATGTGTGTCTGCATGCCCGCGTGCGTGTGTGTGTGTGTGTGTGTGTGTGTGTGTGTGTGTGTGTGTGTGTGTGTGTGTGTGTGTGTGTGTGTGTGTGTTACACAGGCTTTCCCTAAATGCCAGTGACTCATGTTGATAATAACAGACTCGTCTTTCAAAGCCCACCTATAAAAACTCCCATAATTATCCAGGTGGTGTGAACCGTAGCACACACACACACACACACACACACACACACACACACACACACACACACACACACACACACACACACACACACACACACACACACACACACACACACCTCGTTGAACCTTCCTAATGAGACGTTGGATTTGAACAAAGAGGCGCAGACAGACGGAGGAGGACGATCGTTCGGCCTCCGACAGGTCGGCCTGCGTTGGTAAATTCGCGGCGGTTCAGCCTGCGTTGGTTCGGCCTGACTTGGTTCGGCCTGCGTTGGTTCGGCCTGCGTTGGTTCGGCCTGCGTTGGTTCGGCCTGCGTTGGTTCGGCCTGACTTGGTTCGGCCTGACTTGGTTCGGCCTGACTTGGTTCGGCCTGACTTGGTTCGGCCTGACTTGGTTCAGTCTGCGTGGTCTGCGTTGTAAATTCAGCCTGCGTTGGTTCGGCCTGCGTTGGTTCGGCCTGCGTTGGTTCGGTCTGTGGCGGTTCGGCCTGTGGCTGCTGCCTGAATCAGCTCGCCACAGCCGGAGGGACGGTGACAGGATGAATGACATAACTGCCAGGCTGCTGCAAAATACTTCACATTAGCTGCTGCTAATTAATCATTTGTTTCTTTTTAGCACAATTAGCAATCTAATTACACCTGTGAATTGCTGTAATACACCTGTCAAGCGCCGCAAACGTAACCCGACAATATTTTTATTTGTTTGACAGTCGCGGCAGTGAAATACCTTCTTTCTGTTGAGGCGAACGAGCGGCGGTGAGGGAAGAGTGTTTGCGGGGTGGGGGTGGGGGTGGGGGAGGGGGTGGGGGGTTTGAGACACGGAGAGGTGAGAGACAAAGAATTTGTGTGAGTAGTTTAATCAAGCTGGAGTGCTTAGCGAGAGGGAGGAGAGAAGAGAGGGAGGAGAGAAGAGAGGGAGGAGAGAAAAAGAGCATCGGTGGAGATGAGGTGGATGTAAAAGAGCAAAGACGAGAGCAAGAGAGAAGAGGCGCTTGTTTTCATCTCCGCTGTGTTTTCCCTGACACAAACACCTGCTGACTGCTCCTCTGGCTGCTCGAGCAGCACACACACACACACACACACACACACACACACACACACACACACACACACACACACACACACACACACACACACACACACACACACACACACACACACACACACACACACACACACACACACACACACACACACACACACACACACACACACACACACACACACACACACACACACACACACACACACACACACACACACAGACAAAGGTTAGAGAAAGAGACACTCCAGAGGAGGAAGAAGGGGTTAATTTGTCAGGCAGATGGTCTTTTTTTCCTTGGAGTGGAGGAGCTACCAGAACATGAAGATGAAGAAGAGGAGGAGGAGGAGGAGGAAGAGGAGGAGGTCGGGGGGGGGGGGGGGGTTGAAAAACAGGCGATCGGTGGCTTGATGGAAAGGCATAGCGCGCCAAATGACAGCGGGGAGCAAACGATGAGAGGGTGATCAGAGAGGGAGAGGAGAGAGACGGAGATGGACCCACTAAGGTGCTGTTGTTATAGCAACCTGCTGCTCTGGTGCTTTGTGCGCTGCATCATTCCTCCTCCTCCTCCTCCTCCTCCTCCTCCTCCTCCTCCTCCTCCTCTCGCTCACTCACTCGCTCTCTAACACCCTGCCTTCCCTCCCTCTCGCCCTCTCTTCCTTCCTCTCTCGAAAGGTCGAGCATCGTATCGAATTCAACGTTGAAGACGTCCGAGTCCAGACAGCTCCGCCATACGTGTGTCTGCTTTTGAGGAAATGTGAATCTACCGAGCTCAGTTTGAAGAAAACGCTCCAAAAAAAAAAAAAAAAAACCCCAGAAACCTTTTGTCTGCTGAAATCTCCTCCTAACCCTGCAGCTAATAGCTAATCTGAAGCTACTCGCTGGATTTCCTCGTGAGCCGTGAATAAGACAGCGTGTCTCTGGCAGCGTCTCTGTCCCTGCATCGTCTCGGCTTCTTCACCTCGATACGTCGCAGCAGTAGAAGACGTTAAAAAAAACCAATGACACAAACGCAAAAGTCACGAGACTACGGTGACGTTTTCAGGTGAAAACACAATGTTTTTGGGGGTTTTCGTTTTAGAAAAGTCTTGTATTTACATTGCGATGTTTTGAAAACGACGCCTGTTTGCATGGTGACAACAATGTAGTTAGCATGTTGGGCCACTAGTGGGCGCTGTTGGTTGTTTTTGTAATGAAAACGCACACACGCGCAGCAGAGACCAACATGCTCTAAACAATGGCAATTGGAGAACAGAGACATTCTAATGGACAATTAGAATGGACGGTGACTGTCAAAATAAAGCTACCAAGTCCCAGGAGAATCTGGACTGGGAGTCGTGACACTCTGGAGGAAGCTTTGTTCTGATTGTCTCTACTGAGCATGTGCAGAAATACTAGTTACTACGGCTGCCGTGCATATGAGCAGCGTGGTCGAGAAGTCTGACCCATTTTCAACGTCGTGGTGTGAACGGGGGCCTAAAGGTCAATTTAAGGTCGTGCTGAAATATTTTGCTTATTTCTCATGAAAACTTACTAAGTTGAGGAGCGTCTGACTAAAGACGTAAGAACAGTCAGTACGACCACCTCGTGCCGCTCAGCGACGGTTTCACGTGATTCCGCGACAGATCCTTCGGAAACCCGACGCCCCCTAGCGTTAGGAATGTAAATTGCTTCACGGCACACACAACCTCGACACAGAACTTTCAATCGTTCACAACAGCGTCAAGGAAACAGATGGAAAAGTATGAGCGGAGCTCAAGAGGCTGTTTAGATGTTCTACCAGTACAAAGTCAAAGTTTTCACGGTAAACATGTCAACCAACAACACAACCTTAAAAGCTTATTTTCAGGCTCCGGGAGCCACTGAGCTCGTTTCTGGCTTTAACAGCACATTTTCTAAAATTTTTTGTATTTTTTTTTCATTTCATTTAACTTTTCTTCACTCGTCCATCTGTGATTTACCAGTTTGTGCTTTAATCTGCTTCATGACGCCTGTGTTTGGTGGCGTGACAGCGCCTCTACAGGCCTGCTATGAGCATTGCACTATTTTCTGTTCCGTCTGTGTGTGAAAACTGTTTGAATACCAACATGTTTTCATCTCCCTGTGGCCATTTATGGAAACGTCCAATTGAAAAAAAGACAAAAAGTCTCATTTGTGGGCAGGTTTTGAGGAGAATGATGTGAGATTTGGGGAAAAATATTGAATTGCAATGTTTTGTTTTTCTGAAACTGCTTTGGAATTAGCAAATCTTACCATCTCACATCGTGATTTGACTTTCCATTAATCGCTCAGCCATTGTACCGTTAATCAAACGGCACTGAGTATGGATTAAAACAGGGATTCTTAAAGTTTCGAATGTGAACCAAGTCACTCTATGTAACTCATGCCAACTCCCAGTTTAAGGTTGAAAGCAGGACAATGTGCCTGTTTTCTTTTTTAATTCCATACTCATATTTATTATCAATCAAAAAGATGCCTATTTCTGAACACTTTATTATTATAGTTTATATTTACATTTATTGTTATTTTTCCATATATTCCAGGTCTGATTTACATTTAACACTTTTTATAAGACATAGTTTTTAAACGGTATTATTACTCATTTGTACATTATACGGTGGCACAAATTGCAGTATTTGAGTGAATCAAAATTTCTGCTAACACACCCGATCATTTTCGTGTCAGCGTGTCCGAGCCACAAAAGTGCTGAGAAGCTTCAGTGTTTAACTCTCAACATTAAAACCACATGGCGCTGCAGATTCAGTAAATCACAGAGTGAGAGGTGAGAGTCATCAAAAACATGCATTTCAATTGATCATATATATATATATATATCAATTCATATGGGATTGATTGATTGATTGAAATGTTTATTTCGAATACGAAAACAATAAGAAAAAAAGAAAAGAAAATTAACAACAAAGTTTTCCTCTCAAATAATAAATAAATGAATAACAGTAATAAAATAAAATAAATCAAGAAAAACATCGTCAGAGAGTATTCGAAAAGGAGTGAGAAGAAGTAAAAACTGTCATAAGTTTATTGCATGGAAAGAAATTTTCAACAAAAATATGACTTGAATTTTGTTTTGTGTAACTTTGCGCAGGCCTGAGTCATAATCCGTGTGTGTGTGTGTGTGTGTGTGTGTGTGTGTGTGTGTGTGTGTGTGTGTGTGTGTGTGTGTGAGTGATTCTGGTCAGACCCACTAGACTGTGAAATGAGCCAATTAAATCAAACAGGTCTTTAATAAATAAATGTGTTTGCCATTATGTTTAAGTGCGTGTGTGTGTGTGTGTGTGTGTGTGTGTGTGTGTGTGTGTGTGTGTGTGTGTGTGTGTGTGTGTGTGTGTGTGTGTGTGTGTGTTAAATATGTAGACGAGGTGAAGATGAGCAGCTGAATGATGAAGACTCTGAACTCTGGTTGTTGGTCTGAGTGTTTCACAAACTGCAGATCTGCTGGATTTTCATACCAAACAACGGCGTGGAGAAGATCTTCTTCATTTAAAGGGGTCATATTCTCCAGCTTTTCAAAACTTTCACATGGTCTTGTCGGTCCAAAAACATTTTATTCAAAGTTTATTGCCCCAAATCCAGCTTTTCCTTGATTCTCCTCCATTTGAATATTGGATCATAGGAGCTGCATTCAGAATCTGCTGTGTCTGTGTGAGCTGGACTGGCTCCGCCCACACATGCCCATCTTGGGAAGAGGAGGAAGTACTTCCTCTCGTGGTGCCATGTGCCAGAGCAGAGCTGCCTAATTGTGGGAGGAGTCAAAGGGAGGAGCCCACCTTGATTGGGATTGGCTGAACCCCCCATGACACCATATAGGGTTTGAATTCTGATTGGCTGGTTGGAGCAACACACTTTTTAAAAAGTTGAAACAAGCCCAGGAGAGAGAGGACAGACTGTCTTCACTTCTGCAGTTGTGCTGTTGGTTTTTACTTTGAAGCTGATGGCTTTGGGAGTTAAGTTGCAGCTTTTGTAATTTATGATGTTAGCCATAAATGTTAGATGTTAGACGAACTGCGCAGCGACAAATGACAAATCCATTTGTCATTTGTCGCTGCGCAGTTCGTCATTGCATTTGTCTTCACTTTTGTAATTGTGCCATGGCTTTTGCTTTTATGAACTTCGGCTGTATTTTCCATTTGTTAACCTTTTCTCTAAGGTTTTTGGCTTCAGCGTTTCTGTTTGTGGCTGTCCATTAATGTTCCTTCTTTTGTGATCACGTTGGCTTTTGTATTCATGTTGAGGTTTATTCATTCTTGCTGTGGCTTTGGCATTTGTGGAGTGACATTTACACGATTGGCCCTTGCGTCGCGGTGCAGTAGTCGTCTCTTCCACCTCATATTTCCAGAAGTGACTGAAAGTTGCAGCAGTTTTCCAATTGGAAGTGTCAACTCATTTACTTTACATGTTGAGATGATTCCAAGGTCTGATGATTAGAGAATATGTCGAGACAAAATGTGGGATCAAACCTGCAACCTTGCGACTGAAGGAAACTCCTCGACCCACGGTTGCTTTGCTTCGTCTGCCTGTGTCGGTTTTAAACCTCCCGTGTTTGTGTCGGTTTGCTTCAGAAATGTTCCTGCTGCGTGTCAGTAAAGAGAAGACGAGTGTGTTCGAGGGTGGATCCAAAAAGGGAAAAACAGGCAGGAGCATCAGAGTCTGTCCTTCAACTCAAGGACGTCGGTTCAAGCGCACGTCAGCAAACATCCATCCTGCTGAAGAGTCCTTGAGCAAGACACAAAATCGGGTAGGTTTTTTTTTTTTAATGTAAATGGTCTTGGTACAAGGTCTATAACTTGGCCTGGGCCAAGAAGCACCTGTCGATGGCGCGAGGCGGAGTAATGAGCAGAGTGAAGGCCGGGTCCTTAAAGGAATAGGTCGCTTTGTTTTGTCCAGTGGAAGACGGACGCCAGCGTTCAGGTCAATTTGAGGTGAGTGAGCTAATATTAGCAAACAGACACTCAACTTTAGCCAGTTAGCTTTATTTAGATAGAAAACGTAGATAGAAGATAGTCAAAGATGCTTTTCTGACGAGATCCCGACTGTTGTACCAGTTTGGGCCTGTTAGCTTAGCATCAGATATTGGACATTAAGGGAATTGGCAAAAGACACTTAAGTTGTCAAAAATCAGAGATTAGACACCAAACGAACACGCTAAGTGTTTGATAAATACGCTTTCTTTTCCCGCGAGCAGAGAGAAGCAAACCGGGGCTAGTTAGCTTAGCATTACCAGCTGGACATTGAGAAAATAAACTCGCATTTTCAGAAGCTTTATCCTCTGATGAGAGGACGGACGCCACATTTCACATCTGGCTGGTTTCGACGAGCGCAGCACATCTTTTGTGGCAGTATAGCTACGTAGCTTAGCATTAGAGACGGGGGGGATGGGGGGGAGGCTTCTCATGTGAGCAAAAGACTGCGGCCACACATCATCCTGATTTTGAGCTGGTTAGCCTAGCTTAGCATATAGGTGACTATTTTGAGTGAGGCTGCAGTATTAGGGAGCAGTGGGGAGTATTCTACTGAATATTCCATTGATTAATCAAGTAGGAGGATAAAACATACTTTTGCTTAATTAAAGTCCAATTATAAATATACAAGACAGATCATTTAATAACAAGTTTGTTTCCCCTTTAAGAAAAAAAATGACATTGCATGCATTTTATGCATAGTAGGAAAAGGTTTCAGTCAAAACTTTCATTAAAAATAAATAAAATTGCTTCCCACTTATCTTTTCTAAGTGTGTAAAAATAATATTACTGATTTATGAACACTGCCTGTAAATTGTGCAACATCACATTCAGACTCTAACAAATACGTTTCAACAGAAATGCGTGGCTGTGGACCGGGACCTGGAAGTCTTACACACTGTAGACCGGGACCTGGAAGTCTTACACGCTGTGGACCGGGACCTGGAAGTCTTACACACTGTAGACCGGGACCTGGAAGTCTTACACGCTGTGGACCGGGACCTGGAAGTCTTACACGCTGTGGACCGGGACCTGGAGGTCTTACACGCTGTGGGCCGGCGAAAAAGAAAAGCAAAGCGAAATAAACTCTTTAACAAGAGTTAATTTCACAGCAAAACTGCACAAACGACGCCAAAAGACGCTTCCGTGGTCCTCTGCTTTGCAGGGAACACTTTAGCCTGAGACGGAAGCGCGGTGTGTCACATGAAAAAGAGTCCGTGCAAAACGTGAGCTTAAAATTGAATTAAACAATGCTTCGAGGCAGAAGGAAATCCCTCAATTATTCTTTGTAATTGAGGTACTTGATGAATTCTTGCAGCCCTCATTTTGAGAACAAGCTGGTAAAAATCAGCAGAAGATGTATACCGTCAATATGGGGCCCATTAGCCTCGCTTAGCATTAGCAATAAAACGGCGAACAAGTTTTCTTGTCTGAAGAGATGCGACCTCCAATGTCAAACGTTGGGGGAACAGGTCACATGTTTGGGGAGTAATACTATCTTTAATGTAATTAGAGGCCAGTTAGCCTAGCTTAGCTTGAGAAACAACACGGAGGGAAATAAGTCGCCGTCGTCTTGGTTTTTTCTTTCCTCAGACGGAACCTCTTCCGAGTGTGAAACTCTCGGTTTGGGCTTCGGACCAAAGAGAAACTGTCTGACACTCGCCTCCGATGCATTTCGGTTAATCCGAGACTGTCTGGGTTTTCCTCCCAAATTTCAGCCTTTTCAGAAGCACAGCTCAGGCTTCCTCCTGACCAGAGCCTTTAAAGAAATGAGCAATAAATGGAAGGAGCACTGAAACAAAGAGTCTGTGGGAGTGAAGGACAGAAAACTCCGAGTGACAAGAGGAAGGTACAAACAAAAGAAAGATTTGGCCGATGTCCCGGAGAAGGGTGTATGTGTGAGAAAGCGCCTGCCAGTCTGCCTCCTGTACACCGGGGGGGGGGGGGGGGGGGGGGGGGGCTGGACACCCCTCATTTCAATACATGCACACTTCTAATCCTACAAACAATAAAACCTTAAATCCTGTCATTTCCCGTCTTGCCAATAAATCCAGTTATTTTTTCCACCAGCGATTGAATATATTGTGGTTGAGGTGAAGGCAGATGTTTACTCTTCGGCAAATGAAAACTGCACCATTAAACTGAATTTAAACAATAATGACATTCCGATGATCTGACAGCAAAAAGACAAACAGATCAACAAAAATACAAAGGTTTTCTATACATACGTTGGCACACTGTACCGATCAGGCTTCACAATAGGTTGTTTTAGTCCTGACTTTTACTTTAATGTTATATTTAAAAAAAAAAAAAAAACAACACTTAAGTGATGTTCTGGGTGTTTGTTTCCATGGCAACAGTGCTCAGTCACTGAAAAGGCAACTTTTTGGAAAACGACTCAAGGTGTAACTTTTAGAAAATGCTCAGAATCGGTTATCATGTGAACAGACGAAAACACAACTACGTGGAAACGCTCTGACTCTGTGTGTTGACGTCGGAAACTAAAAAATTAAACTCTTCTGAAACAAAAACCCAACAACGATGCATTTTCAGTTGAATTGTCGCGTTGACATCACAATTGTATTTGTATGAAACACAGCAAACGCCATGTGGGGACGTCACACCAAACCAACAACGTTAATATACAATATGATTCAAGACTTAGGTATGTTGTGATTTTGATTGAAGTACTGATATTGAAGTTCTGAATGAACCGTGAAAAAAGAATTCGATGACACATTCACGTTCTGACTCAAGGAATCCAGCCTAAAGTATCCCAGCTTGCAATACCACGTTTGACCACACGGACGCCGTGAGTCACCCCAGCCTCAAATCTACACTCAGTCGACGAGAGAAAAAGCAACAGCGCGATAAATACGTATATACAGTCTCATGTTAACGACCTGATTTTCAGACAGAGCAGACTGAATGCAACTACGATTCATTACTGCCCCCCAAAGCAAAACGGTGGCACTGCTGAAATCTTACCTGGAGTATCTTTAATGTCAAATACAAAAAATTTAAATCACTTAAATTCAGAGAAAATATACTAGGAAATACAGGGAGAGGATAAACAGGACACAGGTCAGTACTATAAGAGTAGCAGAAGGTACGAGCAGTTTTACCTTGGTACTACAATTGAACAGGTCTCAAGATGTTTCCGCGAACGAAAAACATCTTCAGCCTAAGAATGGACAACACTCGGCATTGTAAAGGAAACTGATTAACATTGGGCCTTCAAAGAATGAAGTCATGGGCCAGTTGCTCCTATCTGACCTTTCTTTCTTTTTTTTAAATTACCGTATTTTCTGGACTATAGGTCACACAAAATTGCGTTGTCTGCTATTGCTTGTATCAATAAGTGAAGTCTTTATGAAAATATACCGGTACGTACCATCTGGGACCACGAGATGTCACTGTATGACGAATGAATCCGCCCACAGCACCACAGAAAAGCTACACTACTACTGGATTAGAATCAAAGAGCTAGAACAATGGTGCTCAAAAGAAAAAGTGAGGCAGCAAAATGTAAATCAAAATGATCAATTATGCAGCAGAAAACAGAAACAAAGCCTCAGAGCTCAGAGTTAAGAAGGTTAATCCTGGGCTACACGCTCGATGGCCAGAGGAACAACTTCACAGGTGGGTTACTAAAAACAGCTAGTCAGACGTAAATATGTCTTTACTTGATTAATCTTTATTTATTGTTGAGTAAATCCAGAAAATACGATACTATTGCTTTTAACTGGTCTCTGTTACTTCTGGGTCCACAAAGCATGATGCTGCCACCACCGTGCTGTACAGATGTTCATTAAATGCAGTCTGCTTCACTCTAATCTCATCAGAAACCATGTTGAAGTCCACCCGAAGATCATTTACCACCTATTTCACACCATATTTTTCATTTAACTGGAAAAAAACAACAACTTTTAAATCTGTTTTCACATTAAAGATACTTGTGACAGTGGCCGTGACTGATGGAGGAGCGGAAAACAATGAAGGTGGGAAATATTTCTAATAGGAAGAGTGTAGTGTGTGTGTGTGTACATGTGCATTAAGGAGGAAAAAAAGGAGTGTGAGCGTCCACATGTACGTGTGTCATCAGCAGTTTCAAACCTGCTGACCGGACATAAAAAAAACACCCAAGCAGCCAAGTGGACCATCACTTTCTTACCTCCCCATCTGTAACGCCCCCCGTTTAATAACAAAGACTTCAATATCCGTGTGTGTGTGTGTGTGTGTGTGTGCGTGTGTGTGTGTGTGTGTGTGTGTGTGTGTGTGTGTGTGTGTGTGTGTGTGTGTTAGTTACAAGGAGGAAAAGGCAGAAAAAGAAAGCGGGGATGTCGAAGGAGCAGTGTGTGTTAACAGTCACTTTTACAAACCATTAGCATTAAACGCACAACTAATTATCTTCCGAGTCAAGTGTGTGTGTGTGTGTGTGTGTGTGTGTGTGTGTGTGTGTGTGTGTGTGTGTGTGTGTGTGTGTGTGTGTGTGTGTTTACATTTCCTGATAAAGTAAGTAAGAAAGAGGGCAAGCAGAGAGAGCAGAGAAGCAACAGAGAGAGAAAACGAGTAAACGGCAGAGGGGAAACTGTGTGTGTGTGTGTGTGTGTGTGTGTGTGTGTGTGTGTGTGTGTGTGTGTGTGTGTGTGTGTGTGTGTGGTTCCTGGCTGAGCAGCTACTCTCTATTTATAGAGCTGCGGCTCCTTCCTGTTTCTGGAGCTGTACCATCAAGCAAGGGAGGGAGGAGGAGGGGGGAAGAGAGAGAGAGAGAGAGAGAGAGAGAGAGAGAGAGAGAGAGAGAGAGAGAGAGAGAGAGAGAGGGGAGGAAGTGTGAGTGGGTGTGTGGGAGGGGAGACTGGTCGTGTTTGAGTCTTTAGTAAATCAACAGATCCACCCCCTCTCTTTCTTTCTTTCTCTCTCCCTCTTTCTACCCCCTCCCTCCCTCCCTCCCTCCCCATCCCTTCTTCCTCCCCCCTCTCCCCCTCCCTCCATCTCTTACTCAACAACACGGGCTGCCAGCAGCTACGAACAGAACTACACACCAGAGGAGGAGAAACGGGGAAACTGAGCAGCGCTAAAGAATAAATTAGGATATATTTGCATCTGATGGTGAAATTAAACTCATGAAGGAAGAAACACATGAAATGGTTTCTGACGAGACCAACTGTTGACCTGTTGTCCTCATGAAATCACATGACGGCACACATGAGACTCCTCTGTTGTTCTTCCTGGTTTGATTACAGCCAAAAAAACGCAGGAATCCAAAATGTAGGTTTCTCTTGTCGTCGCGTTGACAAAGAAAGCAACCGAATAAAGTCTTTCTGAGGACAAAAATCACATGATCAAAACTAAACTGCAACCGTTTTAAATGTCATTTCAATGTTTATCTGACAGCCGCTGAAAGGACTTTGATTGATATGAATGTTTGAATAGAGACATGAAATGCTTGTATTTGTTAGTGTGACTAAATTCACCGTCGACTGTGAGAGAGCGGTCGACTGGTCATTAAAAAAGAACCAGACCAAAGAAAGAGCAAGTTTGGCATAACTTATAGGTACATAAAGATCATGTTTCCATGATACATTGTGTTCGAGTACTGCACCTCACAGTACTCTGACAGTTAGCATTTAGCATCCCTGTGCTGTGTATTTTCATCTCGAAGCTTTAAATCTTCAGTAAACGAAGTCCAAGCAGACCTTCTGAAGTCATATGGGGCTTTTCAAACCGTACCTACTCGACTCGGTCCGACTCGCTTTTTAGGTTTTTCCGTTACGTGTTAATATTCGATACCGGGCACTGTTAAAGTTCCTAGCCGACCGCTATTCTAAGCAAACTTAGTCATGATGAGCCATCTTTTAAACACAATCACAACAAGAATGCTCACAGACAGAGGTGGATGCACAGAAATCCACCCTGTCGAGTGACAACCGGGTGCAGAAATTCCTTTGTGTGGTTTCTGACGAAAAGGTTCAGCGAGAGCTGGACGGAGTGACGCGCTACGAGAAAGTGTCCCGGCGTAGGTACCAGATCTGTCCGGGGCTACCAGAGCTGTCCGGGGCTACCAGAGCTGTCCGGGGCGGGGCTTGAACCCGCGCACGGTGATGACGTTTCACATTATGATTGGCTATGACGGCGTTTCGCATTTTAACTGGCTGCAAGTTTTTCCCGTCACAGTGTGGAGCTAACATTAGCTTTCACAGTTAGCTCCGTAGCTCCGTGAAAAGCTAAACAAGGCTGCGTGAGGTGAACAGGACGCTACGACTGGTTTTATGTCTCTGAATGTCCCGAAGCAGCAGTGATCTGTCTGGTTTAACTTCAGGAGAGTTTAGAGGCTGAACGTGTCTGGTGGAGCTTCGTCTGATTTTATGAAATGTCCTTTTTTTTACCCACTTAATGCTGTAAAGACCTGTGATGGGTGACATTTAGTCTGTTTCTCATATCTCCAGCAGGTGAAACAATAAACGTGTTTTCCAAGACTGAAGATAAATATTGTGGCCACATGAATGAGAAGGAATGTACAGATATAATGTAGAGATAAGTGACCGTTTTCATTATATTTCCAAATACATACACAATATTATAATATTGGACATAGCGACAAACGTAGAATTCTTATGAAAAAGTTTATCTATCTATCTATCTATCAATCTATCGATCGATCCAGCCCGTAATATAGTTTGTTTATATGGAGTTGCCATAGATTATATTGTGTGTGACGTCATTGACAGGCGCAGGCACAAACTCCGCCCCGGACCGATCTGGTAGCCTGAGCGCATGCGCAAGCCCCGCCCCAGACCGATCTGGTAGCCCGGACAGATCTGGTACCTACACCGGGATGTCTCCGGGCCAATGGCCACCCACGGATAATGAAGCAGTGCAGGGAAACGATCAAAAAACTCAAAAGCAACTACTGGACACTCAAAGACCACAACGCCCGAGTGGGTCGAACGGCAACCTGGCTCTGACGACTCCACCTACACCGAGGTGGCACTACACTGGGATGGGAAACAACCAAAACAGAGTCGAGGCGAGAACTGTGTCATGGAAAAGCTCCACTAGTCGCGATGAGCTGCGCCATCTTCTCCGACGTGACGGGATCCCAGCGTCTCAGGGTAAACGATATCAAACAGGTCAGAGTGAACCGAGCACCAACCTCGATGCCATCTTTTATTTCTCAGGTGAACATCCGTCATTCTGCCGTTTTAAAACTCCACACTGACTAATATTTCTGGTGCCAACGAGCCAGTGGGCAAACGTTTCACCATTCAGCCAACAAGTCCCATGTAGCGCTAGTATTTGTACAGTGGTGCTTTATTTCACTGCATCAGACTTTCCTGTGCAGACTGAAGGCAGCCACACCGTGTGACTTTAGATGAGCGACGATCAACATTTCTGATTTGTGGTCTAATGTCATTGAGTGAGGAGAGTTCTTGGTCGTCCGTGTCACTACGCTGCACAACATGACCCCCGGGCCTCGAGCTACAGCTGCAAACAGCCAAGAAACAAATGCAAGTTATTCAAAACTGAACTGAAATCAACTAATCTGATTGAAGAGCGGAACCAGAAGGATCAGGAAGGACTGTGAGAGTTCAGGAAGCCAGAGTGGCGTCTAATGACTCTACAGGTCAAAGGAGGCGCGATCACGGTGCCATAAAGCGAGTCTCGTAAATGTTAAGCTGAGAACGAACTACTGGCGAGACCATGAGTGAAACAGGTCGGGAGAGTGAACCGAAAGCTCTGCAGAGGAAGATGGTGGAGCAGTTAGCTTCCATTGGAGACCAAAGATTAGTGGACCTTCTACAGATGGTGTCCGTTTGACTTGTTCAAAGAGTCAGTGGACGGCAAAGACGATCATCTGTGGAAAAACAATGTCACCAAATAACCACACCAATCACGGACTACGTGCTCCAGGTGGCGCTGCAGAAGCTACTGACACTGGCAGCAGGAGGAGCAGGGCCGTCGACCGATAGAACTCAAGAGTTAAATAGAAGTCTATGAGCAGGAGTCTACTTCTAAACATCTCTGTGCTCCATGTCTTCTTCTGCATTTTTGGTGTGTTTGGTGAGTCACAGCGCCCCTAAAGGCCCAGCATATGTACTACATGCCCTGAAGCCTCGTGTTGAGCCGTGTTCATAGTGACTTGTGGACGGAAATTTGTTTGAGAAACCGGAGGAGAAAAAATATCGTTTTGGACAAGGCCCTAATCTCACCAATGGGTTGAACCCCCCCAGAGTGGGTTTACAGCAGGTACAGAATACAGGCTCATCTCACATTTTGAGCCAGTTTTGTGACAACCTGAAGTGTTAAATATTGCTTTAGTAGAGTAGGTCTCTGTTCTGTCCAACATGAGAGGAAAACATCAGAACCCACAGGTGAAGCAACACAAGAAAGAAAGAGTGAAGGAAGAGTTGAAGACGGGACTTCAGCATCTACAGACAGATGGTGGGCAGGAGGGGCCCGACAGCTGTGTGTGTGTGTGTGTGTGTGTGTGTGTGTGTGTGTGTGTGTGTGTGTGTGTGTGTGTGTGTGTGTGTGTGTGTGTGTGTGTGTGTGATAGAGAGAGAGAGAGAGAGATCAGGACAGATTGTGTCAAACACCTGTCCTCTCTGGACACAACAACAAAAGGAGCGAGCCAGAAAAAGGCCGACCACACTGAACACAGCTGACATCAAAAGGACCAGAAAGAAGAGACGAGGAGACAAAGACGGAGGACGAAGAGGAAAGTTTAGGAAAAAACAAAAGACGTGCTACGGAGAAGAAGAATTAATGAGGGATGGGAGAGGCGGGTGGAGGAGCAGTGGGACGATGTCCACCTTCCTGCTTTTACGCATGTTGAGGACGACGTCTGCAGCGGAAAACAAAATATGTTTGTGTGTCCTGTTATTGGTGTGCGCGTGTGTCCGTTCGGTGGGGGCTTCTCCGATTGGCTGGGTCAGGCGATGTGCCACAGAAGGCTCGAGTACGATTGGCTGCGTCAAAACCCAGTCGGCTTCTGTCTGAGCCAGAGCCTGTCGTGAGGGCAGACTGGTGCGCACACACACACACACACACACACACACACACACACACACACACACACACACACACACACACACACACACACACACACACACACACACACACACACACACACACGCACACACGCACACACGCACACACACGCGCTTTCGAAGCAGGAACAAGTTCTTTTTCCAGTTTTTAGTGGTGGTGGTGAGTCGAGGGGCCCTGATGGCTACTTGGCAGCGTCTGTCTCACTGGCTGCACACACGCATCAGTGTGTGTGTGCGTGTGTGTGTGTGTGTGTCTCACTGGCTGCACACACGCATCAGTGTGTGTGTGTGTGTGTGTGTGTGTGTGTGTGTGTGTGGGTGTGCTCCAGATGTCCTCAGTCGAGCAGATCGATGGCCACAGGAGAGCAGATCCCACTAACTCGAGTCACGACACCCTTTCTCCTTCCTCCTCTCGTCTTCTCGGCATCGAGGCTCCACTTCCTGGTTCTGCCGTTTTTGACCAATCAGCTGATTAGCCAGCCTTCGTTACTGCACCCCCACCACCCGGCCACGCACCGTCACCTGCCATCGCATAATTACCTGTTGAGGCAGCGGCTGCTCTTCTTCATCCCTCTTTTTTTTTTTTTGTTTACCTCGGTGCATAACTAGGTCATGCAGTAGTAGACTGTTGTTGTCTCGCCACTGTGATTGTGTGCGCGTGTGTGTGTGTGTGTGTGTGTGTGTGCGTGTGCGTGTGCGTGTGCGTGTGCGTGTGCGTGTGTGTACAGGCTAAACACACATTTCAACAAGACCTGGAAAGCACAAAGTCCAATCTAGCTGTGCGTTCATTCAGGAAACAAATGCAACATCCACACACACAGATCGATTATTCCTTTTCTAATGAGGCTTCCACTCGGAGGAGGCCGTATACCCGTGAACCACGTGCTTCATTTCATTACTTCAGTATTGTACTTCAGTAGAAGAATCAGCAGTGAGTATTATAAACCACCGGAAGCAGTTGGGAGTTTAACCACACGGCGACTAAAGCACTTGGAGATTAACGTGGAAAACAGGTCAAGAAAATGAGGAAGCAGCCCAAATGTACTCCTCTAATGTAAGTTACTTTAGTTACTGTTACATTCAGACAATCCACAGTTGAGTTCTGACTACTTCAGTCGAATAGTAATCAGTGTTTCATGGTGGTGTGACGGTCTGTTTACCTGTCCTCACCTGTCGCTCGCTCAGATCGACTCGACAGAGTGGCAAGTTTGTTTTTTTAAAAAAGATATTTTGTTGTCGCTTCTTCTCTCATTCTGTAATAAATACCTAAAGAAACATCCAGACTATAGAGCATCTTCCTCCTCTAACGTCTGGAAGGGGCAGCTTCACTGCAGAACGCTTCCAGACGCCCGTGTGAGTTGATCGTGTGGTTGTTCGGCTGGCGGCGTTGTGGGAGGAAGTGACGGCGAGGCCCCGGCGTCTGGGAGCGTTTCACGTCATCAGAGAGTCTCACCCCAGCTGTCTGGACCCATAAAAGAAAGAAACGGAAAGTCGGTTCCTCCTCAGCAATCAGCTGGCGTTCGGCGGTGAATGGATACGGTACGAGGAGGAGGAGGAGGAAGAGTGTGAAGTGTAACAACGTTGAGTGACGGGTGTGAAGGCCGAGACAGCCACACTTGTTCAGTATGTTCCATGTAACACGTTGGGCTCAGCTTACACCTTCACAAAGCACACGGGAAGTGTTGTTGCTAGTTTTGAGCCTTTTACTTAATCCAGCGCGTGGCGTCGTGTGCACTTCAGCTGCAGATTTCTGTACGGAAGCAAAGCCCGACGACGGAATTCAGCCGACTTGGGGGCGAAGAATCAAGTCGATGCTGCAGCGTTTTATGATCATTTTAAAGAGGCAAAGCTGCAGATTTGCTTTGTTACGAACAATTAATTCATTAAAACATCGTGAGGAGCTGAAGCTTGTAACCTAAAGGGTTTTTGAAGGTTTCTTCACTAAGACGTTTAACGGCAGGATCTCCACGTGCAGCTCAAACTTACCGACGTTACAAAAACCACACAAACAGCACCGACTAGTGGCCCGGCACGCGAACTACATCGTTTCCATCTAAACGGACACCGTTTTCAAAACTTTGCTGCGTAAACGCCAAAATTGAAAATGCAACGACGATGCGCTTCCCTTTGAAATGTTGTCGTGTGAACGGGGATTTAATTCATGAGTGTTTGCTTGTTTTTTTTTTTTTGTAGCTTTCACAAAAATGTATTTTCTTTGTAGGTGAAAATCATTAAATACACGTGCTGCTGCGGCGTTCGTGTTTTCCTGTAAAAAGCGTTGATACTTTTAACTGTGTGTGTGTGTGTGCGTGCGTGCGTGCGTGCGTGCGTGCGTGCGTGCGTGCGTGCGTGCGTGCGTGCGTGTCAGAAGTCGTGAGGGAAGCCTGTAATACTAATCTATCAGGACCTCTATAATACATCTCCCTGGATGTGTGTGCTCCTCGTTGGTCCATTGATCCATCTGCTCTATGCAGCCGCCGCCGCCGCCGTGTTTGCAGCTCCGCGCCTCTTCGCCTCGTGTAAACTCAACTTTTTATACAGAATTAAACAGACTTTGGAGTAACTTTCTGCATCCAAACCAGTCGGTCAAACCTCCACCCGTCCATGTTTTCCTGGGTTACGCGTCGTCCCTGGTCTGAGCGGGGCGGGCGGACCCGCCATTACCCAGCATGCAGCAGGTATCGATCCACCGGCGCCCGTGTGTTTGTGTGATTTTAAGGTGGTCAAGCCTGTAATCAGCATGTTAATGAGAGTCATGGCCGAAGCAACAGGCTGTGTGTTTGTTCCTGGATACCAGCGGCACACGCACACGCACACGCACACGCACACGCACGGCAGCTCTAATGATGGCGAGAGCAGCGCCGGGGCTCGTTGGGTCAAATCTACACCTCGGATCGCTGCCTGCCTGCCGTCCGTCCGTCTGTCTGTCAAAGAAATGAGCATTCAGAACGCGCACACGTCTTCGTTATCTCTCCTGGAAACACACAACTGTGTGTTTACAAAACTCCTCGACTCGGTGGCGGTGGCGGTGGAGGAAGACCGACATCGAGGACGCTGCGGGGATGATTGCAGGACGCTGCACGCTGCGTGACGTCAAGGGAAATATTTCACCTTCTGATTGGAATTCATCAATAAAACCGTGTGTAAACGTTGTCGCACCGTTTTTTAAACCAACGCAACAAGTTATGATGTTTTGCTTCAAATAGTCTAAAGTTTAGTTCCAATTTCCTAAAATTAAAATTAGTCTTTGGATAACTTTTTGAGTACGAAGTTATTTAATTTGATGGACTATGAGCGACTCCGCTGTGAAGCAGCTTAGAAAGAGTAACGCGCTTTCACATTAAAGCTGCAGATCACAGAAAGCATCATGACACTTAAAGTCTTTTTTTTTATCATTTGTGGAGATTCTGTGTCTGATATTCCTTCTAAACAGGAACTTTTTAAAACGAGTTACTTCAGATGGATGAGGAGAGCTGGTAACGTAGTTTCACTTCTGTAATGTTTTGAATGTCCGTTTCCACGACAACGGACCCCGGAGCCACAGAAAACACACGTTTTTGAAAACGTTCCGAGTCTGTATCCATGGAATCGGGGGGGGGGGGGGGGGGGGGGGGGGGGAACTTTTCTGGAATGCTGCTCCTGGTCACCCGCAGCCATAGAAACTAATAGTTGCGCTCAGTAGCTGGAAAATCAGAACAAAGTTTCCTCCAGAGTGTCATGACTCCCAGTCCATATCCTCCTGGAACTTGGATTGTTTTTACGGTGACTGTCAAAATAAAACTACCAACTTGGTCGTCTGTCCACTAGAACGTCTCTGTTCTCTCATTGCTAATGTTTAGAGTGGATTGTTCTCTGCACGCGTACTGTAAATCAACATTCTAGAAATAAATGCAGTGATAGTTAATCACTACATCTGTCTCTTTAGTTCTATCAGTGGTTAAAGTAATAATATATTCAAGTGGGTTTTTTTTATGGCTTAAAATCTTTTTAAAAGACTGTTGTTGTTTTTTTTTTAGTATTTGCAGGATTTATAACAATTTATCGACACTAAACCTAGAGTAATAATCACAGTAACATTGCGACAAAAAAGTGGAAGTAAGTTTGTGTTTATTGTGGGATTTGACTCACTTTGACCGAATGACTTCTGCATTTCCTCCAAACGTGGCAATTCCACGTTCCCATCAACAATCAGGTAAACGAACGACACACACACACACACACACACACACACACACACACACACCTTGATATATTACATGATACAAGCGCTGCAACCCAACACTATCTATCCACACACACACACACACACACACACACACACACACACACACACACACACACACACACACACACACACACACACAAGTATGGATAAGCCCTATTTGGCAGTGTTGAGGAAGATGCATTTCAGAGGTAAATGACATCATTACCATATAAATGACTTCCAGCCAAACACATCAGCTAATGTAGCAACATACACACACACACACACACACACACACACACACACACGCGCGCACACACACACACGCACAGGCACAGGCTCCATACAGAGACAGAACAGCGGCCTTCGTTGCCACTCATCTTCACCGCATCATTTGAAGATGGAGGTCAGACGGCCGCAGGGCGGACGGTCGACCCTCCAACACCAAACAGCTGGGCTTGATCGACAGGTGAGTGAAAGAACCAATCAGGTGGCAGTGTTCTGCTGAGTGACATGGAAATACCTTCACTTACACTCTTTACCGAAGCTTCCTGGCTTCAAAGTCCTACGTTTTATGTAAATCGTTTCGCCATCAAGCTGCTCAAAATAACGCCTTCTTCAACTGATGACCGCCTGCGTGGAAACGTCCTCGTTCACTTTCAGGATTTTGTGCCTTGTCGCTGCGCAACTGCAATTTTATCGAGGACATCGAATGCATTCTGCAAATCCACGTTTGTTTGTACCATCGTCTAACATGTGCGTTGAGTCTGACGCCACGGTGACACGACAAGGCTTCAAGTGAAAAACACACGGTTATTGTATTTCAGCTTCACGTTTACACAGCAACGAAAAACATTGAAAACGGGCATGCCAGGCCACTAGATGGTGCCGTTGTTTGTTTTTGTAAGGAAACCACACACACATAGCAGAGAGCAATGTGCTGTAAACATTAACACCGGGAGAACACGGACATCCTCGTGGACAGACGACCACTTGGAGTGTTACGACTGTGACTGTCAACTATAAATCTGCCGTTTCCGTGGAGACCGAGTCTGAGCTTGTTCAATCTCCAAAACACAACAAAAGTTGTGTATTTTCACTTGTAAACATCGTCGGGTCATTACGATATTTTTGAAGCGAGAATCACAAACAAAATGAGCTTTTCATTCAATTCCTGCTTTGAGAGGACAAATACTTGGATACAGTATCCGAGTATTAAACGTATTTTTGAGGTTATATTTGTCTATTTTGCACACACGTATCGACTAAACGTCTTACAGACGGCGCTCGGGGACAAATCTGACCCACTGGGATGATTTATAGGAAATCATGTTCAAGAACTTAAAATTACGCAACGTGTCGTCACTAAACTACTGAATACCCTTTCTTAGTCGAGCTTCGATATTTAAAACAAAAACGTGTGAAATTATACGATTTAAATAATTCTTTTTTTAGATTTTTAACAGATTATAATAGAAACTACAACGATATTAAAGAGATGTAACGCTGCACAATATTTGGCGAAACTACGTCATCATTCACTATAAATACAATGACTTAGGAAGACGGTGTTTCTATGCTCTTCCAAACACCAGTGCTCTTTCTCTTGCCCCCATTTCACACCAGCTGGACTGGAGTTTTCTTGCACCCATTGATCGCACGCCATCATTCTAGTTTTTTGACTCATATTTTTTTTACAATTTCTTTGATTTTTGTGCTTTTGACTTTTCCCCTTCTTAAGCCTGAAATAATTCCACATGTTTCAACCAGTTAATCGCACATTTTTTTGTGAATCAATAGTGACCAACTCTAGTTTTCATTTCGTCACTTTGAATTTGCAAAGCAAAACACAATCTGATGAGATATGAACGTCGTATTTGTTGAAATCACAACAGATTTATCAAATATTGAGCAACCTGATGAAATCCCACTGGGACTTTCTGGTTTGGCCAATTTAACAACATCTTCAAACACTTTTGACGGAGCAATGCGGCCGTGAACAGGTAAAAAGTGTTGCATTTATTCTAACCAGGCGTCGGGTCGAGCTCATTTTGAGTCTCTTTAAGCAGATAGAGAGAACAACCTCAGCGCTGTGTTCTGCCATACAGCAGCCTGGGATGTCGCGAGGAGCTCAGACGCTGGAAAACAAAAAAGTCGGGGGTGGAGGAGCGCAGCGACACCAGCTCGAGCTCAGGTGGAGGCGCCACGACGCCGTCTGCGTGTGGCGTTAACATAAAGCTGGAGTGGAGACGGCTTGTGATGCTGCAGCGACCGGAGGAGGCAGGCAGGCGACGACGCCGCCGCCTGCTGCAGAGCCGTGATGGCCGATGATATTGTCCCGGAGACGAGGACGGCTTATATCTGCTCTCCAGGCTCACAAAGAGAGAGAGAGAGAGAGAGAAGGAGAGAGGGAGCGAGGGAGGAAAAGAGAGAATTAAAGAGAGAGAGCACACTGACTGCCTGCGGCTTGCTTTCAACATCTCAATGACTACACACACTCGTCTCTCTCTCCTCTCTGGTCCTCCCTCCCTCCCTCCCTCCATCCCTCCCTCCATCCCCATCTATCTGTAGCTCTGCCTCCTCTTCTCCTCGCTCTCCCTCTCTCACCCATCGTGCCCCCAGGCCATAAACATCCGCATGTCACACACATGCCAGGAAGCACAATGAACACACACACACACACACACACACACACACACACACACACACACACACACACACACACACACACACACACACACACACACACACACACACACACACACACACACACACACACACACACACACACACACACACACACACACACACACACAGAGTTATTTTGTGCATGAATGGTTTTCAGGACCTCAGAACCAGCGCTCTGGAACAAAGCCCTACCACTGGTGTGTGTGTGTGTGTGTGTGTGTGTGTGTGTGTGTGTGTGTGTGTGTGTGTGTGTGTGTGTGTGTGTGTCTGTGTGTGTGTCCCACCCATACTGTCACTTCTTAACACCATCACTTATTCATGTGAGTGAACATTAGAACAGGAGTCTCCCTCTCCTCCGTATCGCCATCTCTCTGCAATGTGTTTCTCTTTACCAGCCGTGTGTGTGTGTGTGTGTGTGTGTGTGTGTGTGTGTGTGTGTGTGTGTGTGTGTGTGTGTGTGTGTGTGTGTGTGTGTGTGTGTGTGTGTGTGTGTGTGTGTGTGTGTGTGTGTGTGTGTGTGATTAATTATTTCAGCTGGTATTAGGACGACCACATTGAGTCGATACCCCTGGAGACGTGTCATGAACGACTCTTATTGTTCTCTCGCTGACATCCTCTTTTTCCTCCTGCCTTCATCCATCCCTCTCTTCCAGTCACATGCACCTTTCCCTCTCCTCCTTTTCCTCTTCCTCCCCTTGTGACATCTCTCTCTCTCCCTCTCCTCCTACCTCCCTCATTTTCTCAGCATGTCTTCGCCGCCAACCTTTTTTCTCTCTAATTTCTCCATCTCTTCTTCACATCTCCGATTTCCCTCGCTCCGTCTCTCATCATCTCTGCCTCCTCGAGCCCTTCATGCGAGCCGACCCTCCCGCCCGCCCGCCCCTCCCTTCATCTCCATCCCACTTTTACTTCACATCACTGTCGTCTTTCCTCCCGTTCACCCACACAGATCACTCATCTCTGTCACACTCTCTTGTGTGTGTGTGTGTGTGTGTGTGTGTGTGTGTGTGTGTGTGTGTGTGTGTGTGTGTGTGTGTGTGTGTGTGTGTGTGTGTGTGTGTGTGTGTGTGGAGATCATCTGGAAACTCGCAGCCCAGAAGCCGCCTCAGCTTTTATCCCCTGCCCGGACGCAGCGGCTAAGCCCCGCCCACATTCAACTGAATCAACCAATGAGATGCCGGAGTCTCACTTCCTTGTTTCAGAAGACATGTGGTTTAAAGAGGCATCAGACACACACATACACATGCTAGTGGAGAGAGAGAGAGAGAGAGAGAGAGAGAGAGAGAGAGAGAGAGAGAGAGAGAGAGAGAGAGAGAGAGAGAGAGAGAGAGAGAGAGAGAGAGAGAGAGAGAGAGAGAGAGAGAGAGAGAGAGAGAGAGAGAGAGAGAGAGAAAGAGAGAAAGAAAGAAATCCTCTCAGATACAAAGACTATGAGGTGAAAAACATTGGCATGGATCAAATGTCAAACTTTACAAAAAAACATACGACTCTGACACTCCATAGAAAAGTTCAACACACCGAATAAAGTGGAAACAAAGAGATGAATAAAAATAAACTCTGAACAAACAGGATTTTAGTCTCCACACAAAACTTATTTTAAAACACACACACACACACTTTATGCAGGAGAGCTGGAATGAGAACCACCGTGACTCGGTTGGTCAGAGCGGTCGTCTCTAAATTAGAGGGTTGCAGGTTCGATTCCCATCTCCACCTGCATGTCAACGACAGTGAACCCCAAACCGATGAACTGAGCGCCTTGTGTGAACGGGTGAATGTGATTAGCACTCGTTGGGGACTGCTCAGTCGCTGGAAAAGTGCTATATCAGTGAAATCCATTTACCAGAGGAATCAGAAGAGGAAGAACTTGGAAGACAAAAATCTACACAAAAGAACTGCAATAACTACAAGAAGATTAATCAGAGGAACTCTAGTCGGGTCGTCCTGCACCTTCAGTGCTCGGACTCCAATTACAATAAGAACTAGATCGACAATTGAAAAAAAAAAAAAAAGAAACACTAGAACAAGAACTAGAAAATGAAAAACTCCAACAGGAAATAGAAGAATGGGACAAAGTTGAAGAAAAGAACTGGAAGACGAAGGAAAAAGAGAGCAGGTGATGGAGGGAATGAAATTAACTCAATGTTAAACTAGAAGAAACGATGAAGAGGACCAAGATGCATTTTAAGCTGGTTCCTAAAACTGCCGCGAGAAAAAAGAAGAATAAAGTAATAAACCCTGATGAATGGAGGAATGTGTTCCCTGCAGCGTTCCGTCACGGATCACGTCAAAATCAGAAACATAAACTGAAATATTCCTGTTTCTCTACTAGGTGGCGGCTGAACGTCTGCTCAGGTGTCAACAGTTGTTTCTATTTCCGTCTGAGACTTAGAGGAGCTCAGACCAAAGATAATAACACTTCTGTCCACTTCTCAAGGCTCTGAGGACGCGACTCGGACCCGCTTGACTTTTCTTTCGTTCGACACAACCAAAGAAAGGCCAAACATATTTAATAAGTGGAGCTTAACTGAGAATGGAATAAGGAAATGTCAGAAAGAAACAGTCACAATCAGCATTAATGACAGTTTGTTTGGGTTTTTCTCGCTTTGTGAATCGAGATCCAGACGTGACGGGGCAGCAAGGGTTCACTGAAGGGAAGCTCGAATCGGTTTCTCCAGGCAAACGCAGGTTTCTCCAGGCAAACGCAGGTTTCTCCAGGCAAACGCAGGTTTCTCCAGCTCATATTTAACAATACTAACGTGAAAATCGTGTTCGGCCAACAGAGTTACGCGCTACACTTTAGCCAGCGGGACGTGAGCGAAGACGGGACCATCTTTGACCTTGGAGTCTGGTTGGAGTCACCGATCCAACACACAAATGAGACACCAATTATCTGTGTACACACACACACACACACACCCACACACACACACACACACACACACACACACACACACACACACACACACACACACACACACACACACACACACACACACACACACACACACACACACACACACACACACACACACACACACACACACACACACACACACACACACACACACACACACACACACACACACACACACACACACACACACAACTCGCCATTGTCCCCGAGACAAAGATGGGAGTGCATCCCTGTGCAAGTGCCCCTGGGGGGAGACCTGATTCTGCACCCACCCTTTAACCTCCACATGAATGCACACACACACACACACACACACACACACACACACACACACACACACACACACACACACACACACACACACACACACACACACACACACACACACACACACACACACACACACACACACACACACACACACACACACACACACACACACACACACACGCTCCGCGGCCCGTTTTGAAGAGTTACAAACAGGCGAGCAGACAGAAGTGGGGGGTGGGGCAGAAGGGTCCCTCCGTGGTAACAAGGGCATTATAAGCCAATTACGAGCGCCGCCTGAATGACTGACGGATGGGGGGGGGGTGGGGGGGTCTGATGAGGAGAAGGTGTGTGTCTTTGTATGGACATCACAGCCAAAAGCTTCGGGCTAAGTGTCTGATATGTGCACATAAACAATCCAGCACACACACACACAGGGCAAACAGCCATACGACACCCCCCCCCCCCAGGTCCACCTCCTACACGCAAAGGCATTCAAAAGATCTCTTTGTCTCTCTATCGTGCCAGAGAAAGTAGAGGAGAAAGAGGAGAGGAGGAGGAAAAAAAGAGAGAGCACGGAGGAGAAAAAGAGCAGCAAAAAAAAAAAGGTTTTACTGAAAGCAAGAAGGAAAGAGGGAGACCTGAAGGAGGAGAGAGAGGAGGAGGGGGTGGAGGGAAAACATGGAGCAGGAGGAAGAGGAACCGGAGTGGAGAGGAGGAAGAGAGAGAGAGAGAGAGCGAGAGCGAGAGCGAGAGAGACAGCCGGGCTCCAGCACTGCTCTGAACTCGTTTGATCCAGTTCGTCTCGCCAGGCGTTCCTCGAGATACATTCCTGTGGCTGGCTGGGCGAGAGAGAGAGAGAGAGAGACAGAGAGAGAGAGAGAGAGAGAGAGAGAGAGAGAGAGAGAGAGAGAGAGAGAGAGAGAGAGAGAGAGAGAAAGCGAGAGAGTGAGAGAGAGAGAGAGGGAGAGAGGGAGAGACCAGCACAGATTGAGGAGTAAGAGAGAAGCTTGTAGGTAATTTAGCAGAAGAGTCTGAAGACGGAGATCAAGCGGAGGAAATGAGAAGCTGAGGAGGCGATGAAGAAGGAGAGAGGATGAAGAAGGAGAGAGGATGAAGAAGGAGAGAGGATGAAGAAGGAGAGAGGATGAAGAAGGAGAGAGGAATCGTAACCAGCCACAGTCAAACTTCCCCAAACGTCACCTGCTGCTAAAGTTCAACCCTCAAACCCACTCGCCCCTTTTTCTCATCCTGACGTGTTTCTCCTCACCGCCGGGGACCGAGAGCCTCGGTTCCACCAGGAGAGGAAACAAAGGAGGCGAAACAGATTCAGTCCGAGAGATCAGTCCACGGTACGACCAACGGATCAGTCAGGACGAGAAAAACACTTGGATATCGTCCCGACTTCAGAGAGAAAGAGGAGTGGAAACCCGGCGACATGAGTCCATGTCAACACGGCCAGAGGAGAATGTTTTTAACCCCCTGTAATAAACTTCATTCACTAAAAATACACGTGGCGTGTCGTCAACTAAAGACATTATTAAATACCCGCCGGTCATTTGGGCTCCGTTTACACTAAGTTTTCAAGTGAAAACGCAAAACCTTTGTCGCGTTTTCAGCGTTTGTTAACAAAACATCGGCGCTTTTTGCGTTAAAAAAAAGAGAGTTTCTTCGCGGGATCGTAACTAAACGATTCCGTGAACAGATTCAATGCCGACGTGTCTGACTGGACCGACCGGAGTTATCTACGCAGTATGAAGACGCTCCACACGATGTCGGGTCATTTTATTGTTGGCGTTTATTGCCGGTTACTGACTCCACCCACTTGGACCTTCCTGCTGTACCTTCATCCATTATTTAGAACATATTTTCCCCCAAAAACTGCGTCCGACGGGGCGAAAGGGGCGGTCAGTCAATCCGGACACGTTGCAGGAGAGTCAACAGGTTGGTTAAACTGCACGGCGTGCCTGAAATGTTGATAATGATTATTCATAGCAGCGGAGCGTTTTGAACAGGAGACGCGAGGTGAAGTGAGGCGACGGCGAGCTTTGATCAGACAGCCCGCCGTGTCAGTGACCAAACAAAGCTGCAGCTGTCTCCCGCGACTACCTTATATCTGCACTTCATGTGGGAAAGACGAAGCGAGAAGCTTTTTTTTTTTTTGTCTGTTTTGTTTTTTTTAACACACGAATGCGCTTCATGACAGGCGGCTACGCAAAGTCATTTCATTAGCCGTCTCACTGTTCGCAGGTCAGCCACGTGTGAGCCTTTCTAAGCAGCCAGCATTTATACCTGTTAGTCTGTTTAACTCGGGCAGTCAAACGTGGAGGACGGCGGCGGTGGCGGCGGCGGTGGCGAGCGAACAGTCCCACCGACTCTCCAGTCGACTGAAGAAGAATCAGGCTCCAGATACTTTTGAATACAATGCTGAGAAGTGGCCCTTTAAGGTTACAGAAGAGTTTTGCTTTCAGCCTGTAACGTACAACAAACTGTCAAACAGGCAGGACTTAAGGGAGCCAGCGAGGAGGAGATGATCAGTTCAAGGAAGGCAACAGGTGGAAGAGATGCTGCATCGTCTTTGTTCGATGGGACCAAAGTAGAGCAGAATATTGTGCTTATGTCTCAGAATTGAGGCCAGAAAGAAATACACACCTTCCGACTGTAAAGCATGGGAGAGGCACCATCATGCTGAGGGGCTGCTTTGCTGCCTCTGGTACCGGGGGCATTGAGATTAAAGAAACAATGAAATCTAAGGATCCTAAAACCTTTTAGATAGAATGATGTTGGCTGCTCGTGTCCAAACGGAGACGGGTTTGGCTCAACGTCTCCGTCTTCTCAGAGACGCTCCCATGAGCCAACCTGACAACCAGCAACACAAGCTGGTGAGCCTCTAAAGGCGACGAAATCTTCTGCTCCTGGTCTACTGCAGTGAACAACAAGAGAGAGGTCAGCAGCATCCCGGGAGATCAAGAGCCAGAAATCGACCAGCATGTCTGTCTCAGTGTTACAGCGCCTCTACAGGACGACCTGCTGCTACAGACAGAATTCCATCAGAAATAAGGCAAACTGACAGTAAACAGGTGGAGGAAGTTTCTCCGTTTTGAGGCCGGTGTTGCTCCCAAAACGCCTAAACACAAAACACCACTGTGTGCAAATCCTAAAGTATGACAGTAACAGACTTCTACCCTCAAGCTTCCCAACGTTCACGACCTCTGCCCTGTACATGTGACCTGGGATGCAATAATCCCCCCTGTGCTGGTTTGAACACTTTATTCATTCTTGTCCGTCGTTCTGGTCCAGTTATTTGCACTGCGGAGCAGCGTCTCCTCCTTCAATCAATCTTAATACTAATTCTGTCCTTTTCTATGGAAACGAGTCCCGGGCAGGCTGCAGTAGAAAGCAGGAGGAGGAGGAACTCTCTTCTCTCTGTTCACCTTGAGAGTTTCTCATCACGTGATCCACAAACTTCATTTGACACAACGGACGTTTTCCTGTCTCGACTGGACCGGTTTGGGTTTAAAGGTCCCAATCACCGACCCTCAGTCGTCACCATCTGCATGAGTGGAAACACATTTTGTTCATACAGCATCGATCTGCTGGCATGGCGACAAAGGGATTCGAACCAGCAAACTGCTGGTCACAGGGTGGCTTCCCTGCCTTCTCAACCTGGCGTCTGGAAGCCAGGACGAAACCTTACTTTAATACATTTGTACACTGAAAGATTGTCATCTCATGGCTGAAACAAAGTGCTGAAACAATAAGTATCCAGATGAAACTAATACAAAAGTCAAAAAGAAAAAAAACTAATCTGAGTACAGTGAAAAAAGGAAAAAAGCCCAAATGACAAAAAAGGTCAAATGACTAAATCCACTAAAATGGCTAAAAGATTTTGGCTCAAAGCTGCGCGAGGTACACTTTCTGTATGTAGAGTAAAACTATACAGCTTTAAGAGTTCTGTTACCCTCAATTTGAAGCATTAATGTCTGGAGGCTCCAAACTTTATTTTAGTCATAAAGCTTGTAGACTAATGTAGATCAGGAGTGTCAAACTCGTATTAGTTCACTTTCATCTCTAATAGGTTGGACTGGTACAACAGTGCCATAATAATCCTTAAATTTAAACTTTTACTTTGTTGTGAGGAAGATTTTATGTATAAAAATGACTCCAATCTCAACATGAAACCAATGTGAATGAAACCTTCTGGTGGAAAATGTCCAGAAAACTTCTCTTCTTGCTGTTGCATTCTGGGTGTTTTTACAAACCCCCCCCCCCGACGGCGCGGCTTCGAGGCTGGTTTGATAGCAACCGGGTCGCTAGTTTTCATGGCAGCGTCGCGAGATCTCAGCTCAGGTCGTAGAGTTGTCGATACTCACAAGAAATTTGTTAGAAAAATAAAAATAAAATCTATGTTTTATTTGAACTCTTTTGCTTGACTGGTTTGGCCGGATTGGAGCCTTACGTGTGACGCCGCTGTCGTAGACCATCACCACCATAACTCTGCCAAATCTTCATCTGGATTTTCAAGTTTGGACAAGAATGACAAGAACCTAATGTCCAAAATGTCAAATCCATTGTTTCATTTCTTTTTCTTTTTCTTAAGCCTTCCACCGAGATGGTTCTTCCTGTGACGACGGCAGCCACTTTGTCGATGATGACGAGTCCCCGCAGGCTCGCCTTCATCTCCCATTCTGAACATCTCAGGCCTCTCCTCTTTACCCGTTCCCCTGCATCACGCCTCCTCTTTCTCTGCCGCCGCCCGGCGCTCTCTCCCTCTCTTGTTGGCATGTGGTGACAGGTCAAAGAATGGTCATCGATTGTATGCGTGTGCGTGCCTGCTTGTCTGTGTGTGCCGAGCGGGTAAAGATGGTCTAATTGCGGGGATAAAAGAGAGAGGAGAGAGATGGGTCAATTACTGCAGGAAATGGAGAGCGAGTGTGTGCTCAAGCACAGAGGTGGTGGCGGCGGCGGGGGAGGGCGGGGGTCCGGTCTGTCATTACTTCCTTCCTTCAGGGTCCTTTTTTACGCACCTATAAAAACGCCCAAGCTGCTCGCCACCCCCCACCCCACCACCACTACTTATCTGCTTCCCCACTCAACCCTCTACCCCCGAGCGACTGAGATCACCACAACCACACACCTACACATTTACAGTGTGTGTGTGTGTGTGTGTGTGTGTGTGTGTGTATGTGTTCATGCACTTGTGATTACCTCTGACCCACTCAGCTTGGATGAATACACCCAAGTCTATTCATCCACGGTCCATACTGCGTTATTCATCTTCGGGTCACTGTTGGCTGAAGCCGATCCAAAGCAACTCAGTCCCTGTCCACACGAGTCAAAACCATCTTTCTTCTCCCTGTCGTTGTTCAAAAGTTTCGCGAAACATCTGCACCCACGCAACACCATGAAAACTACTCCAAAATGATGTAGTACACATACCAGGCCTATAGGGGGCGATGTAACACAGTCACAGAGGCACACCAAACTCGGAAAATGAACAAATCCCACAAATTAAATCGACTAGCATCAGTAGCTTCGGCAGCTTGATCTGGAGGATGTAGTCCGCCATTGTTGTTGTTAAGTGGCGTCGCAGAGAGGGTCGCTTGGTTATCGGTTCAAGAGGTGGGGCGATGACATCATCGTCTTCAGCTAATGTCCGTCTTGTCTGTCCACGCGTCAAAGCCGAGGCGGCATTTTCAAATTTCTCCACTCTGGAACCCGTTTTTTTAAAAGAACACGTGATCGGACAAAAACGGTGCATTTACACAACGTTGCCGTGTGGGCGGGGCCTAAGGCTCTGTGTACATGACGTCACATCAGTTGAAAATGCATTTTCTGTTTAGGAAGGTTACACAGAAAACGTTCTGGAAAAAAAAAGTCTGTAGTTAGCTTGCCAGGTCACCAGTTGGCGCCGTCAGGTATTTTCATTGTTGTTTCCATGGAAACAGGCATCCTTTTCAGAATGTTGTTGTGTGAATGCAAAACTCTTCTGAAATGAAAACAAAAAAAAAAACTGTTTTCACTTTAGTTTTACAGCTAATCCTGCAAAACAAAAAGCAATCCTGCGCAGATTCTCTGAGCGCGTGTTCATTTTGAACAGCTGGGATGAAAGTACAGCGACTCAGTATTATGTGGACACACGCAGTACAACTTGCGGCAGAAAGTTAAACGTAGACAAAATGATCCTTGAAGGAAAGACCGTAGCTTTTACACTGAGAACAGCTTTAATGCTCGCCAGTTCTGGTTGTGTCTGGATCGTGGCTGCAGCTCTTTTTTTTGGGGGTCGCCAACCAACTTTCTAATGCTTCTTATTTCCTCTGATTTGTCTCATGTGTCGACGGCTAAACTGTGGTTTCCAGTTTCTGATTTCCACCGCCGGTCGCTGCGGCTGCTGGAGACACTGCGAAACACAGATGAGCCAGATGAGAAGCCCACCATTACATAACTCCAGGCAGAGGTATTCCGGGTGTGTGTGTGTGTGTGTGTGTGTGTGTGTGTGTGTGTGTGTGTGTGTGTGTGTGTGTGTGTGTGTGTGTGTGTGTGTGTCCAAATAAATGACTCATGCAGGTCACTTAGAGGGCTGGACTCTTCTACACAAACTCCACACGCAGGTGGACGCTACGTTTTTGCAGAAGAATAGCAGCTGCGGCGCCGTGTCGGTGTGCACCTGAGTGCGTGTGCACGCACAAGTGTGTCTGTGGACCAGTGTCTTTAGTAGACTTGTGGTAATCCTCTTAGCGTATGCTGCTTGAAGCTCACAGCGCATTATGTAACCCCTCTAATCCAGCGCCGCATCAAGAAAGACGGCAAAAGACCACAACTAGTGTGCGCACGCACACGCACACACACACACACAGAGTCTGTGTCAAGTCACTGATGAACAAACTAAAGGCCATTCACACAGCGGCCACAGAGACACGAGAGCGTACGGGCCGATATTGATGGTCATCACCTGTTTTAGCTTTTAGACTTCAGACTGAGCTGCAGAAACAGAAACGGTCCCGGCTCGAAGGAAAGAAGAGTTTCTCTCCCAGTCTGCAGATGGGTCTATGCCGACGTGACGCCGGCACCATCCGACCAGTAAAGAGTGTTTAACAGTATTAGACGAGCAAACACCAGTGGTCCGGTCCAGTACAAACACAACAGCGTGGATCAAACATTAATACAGAATAAACCTGAGAACGACGGAATACGGCAGCGAGGAAATGTGTTGCTGTGACGCTGGTCCAGGCTGCTGACGCATTTTGCTGGTTCATGACGGTCCACACAAGTTGCACGGCCAGCATTGTACCGGGACAGGCCAACAGCAAAATGATGCTGGTCTCTGCTGGTTCATGACGGTCTGAATCAGGGTTGAGATAGTTCGTGAAGATTCTGAGTGGGTCCGTGCAGGATCGATGCAGGATCGATGCAGGTCGACAGTCGTACTGTTTGATGAGTTTGATGCTGAGGCGAGAAGTCAGGAAGAAAATGATGCTGATCTTTAACTTTATGATGAAGATGGTCTATGATTAAAGTCTATGCACATTTAGCACTTGGAACTGGTCTATGATGGTTTCATGCTGGTGTATGGTAGTTGAATGCTGGTCAACGCACATTGTACCACCAGCATCAAACCTGGGGAGGCCAACAAGAAAATTATGCTGGTCTTTGCACTGCTGGTTTTTGATGGTCTGATACAAGGTTATGATAGTCCATGATAATTTCTACTGCTGGATGCTGGGCTACAATGTTTTTATTCTGGTCTATGATGGTTTCATGTTGGTCTATGATGGTTTCATGTTGGTCTATGATGGTTTCATGTTGGTCTATGATGGTTTCCAGCTGGTCTATGATGGTTTCATGTTAGTCTATGATGGTTTCCTTCTGGTCTATGATGGTTTCATGTTGGTCTATGATGGTTTCCTGCTGGTCTATGATGGTTTCATGTTGGTCTATGATGGTTTCATGTTGGTCTATGATGGTTTCCAGCTGGTCTATGATGGTTTCATGTTGGTCTATGATGGTTTCCTGCTGGTCTATGATGGTTTCCTTCTGGTCTATGAGGGTTTCATGTTGGTCTATGATGGTTTCCTTCTGGTCTATGATGGTTTACTTCTGGTCTATGATGGTTTCCTGCTGGTCTATGATGGTTTCCTGCTGGTCTATGATGGTTTCCTTCTGGTCTATGAGGGTTTCATGTTGGTCTATGATGGTTTCCTTCTGGTCTATGATGGTTTCCTTCTGGTCTATGATGGTTTCCTTCTGGTCTATGAGGGTTTCATGTTGGTCTATGATGGTTTCCTGCTGGTCTATGATGGTTTCCTTCTGGTCTATGATGGTTTCATGTTGGTCTATGATGGTTTCATGTTGGTCTATGATGGTTTCCTTCTGGTCTATGAGGGTTTCATGTTGGTCTATGATGGTTTCCTTCTGGTCTATGAGGGTTTCATGTTGGTCTATGAGGGTTTCATGTTGGTCTATGATGGTTTCCTGCTGGTCTATGATGGTTTCCTTCTGGTCTATGATGGTTTCCTTCTGGTCTATGATGGTTTCCTGCTTGGGTATGATGGTTTCATGTTGGTCTATGATGGTTTCATGTTGCTCTATGATGGTTTCCTGCTTGGGTATGATGGTTTCATGTTGCTCTATGATGGTTTCATGTTGCTCTATGATGGTTTCATGTTGGTCTATGATGGTTTCCTTCTGGTCTATGAGGGTTTCATGTTGGTCTATGATGGTTTCCTTCTGGTCTATGATGGTTTCATGTTGGTCTATGATGGTTTCATGTTGGTCTATGATGGTTTCCTTCTGGTCTATGATGGTTTCATGTTGGTCTATGATGGTTTCATGCTGGTCTATGATGGTTAATGCCGGTTCAGGCAAGTGTAATGCTACATTAAGTGGTTCATCACCAACATCAAATGGTAAAATTGGTAAATGGATATCACTTGTATCGCGCCTTTTTGCTGCGAGCAGCCCCAAAGTGCTTTTACCTGATTCATCACAGTCACTCCAATGGGGTGCAACCCTCCAATCGGGAGACGACCGCTCTACCAACCGAGCCAACATCAGACCAAAAATGGCCAGCAAGAAAATTAGTACAAGCCTACGCCGGTTTATACAGTTTGATTTCAGTCTACGCTGGTCAGTGCAGGGTTGGGATGGTCTGTTGTGTTTAATGCTATTCAATGCTAATCTAATATTACCTGAGCTGGTGAGCTACCAACCTCAGACCAGACGTTATGCTGGTTTTAAATGGTTTTCCACCGTTCTTCCACCAGCATGAAACCTTTACAGATCAGCAGAACACCAGCATAAACAGACACGGGCAAAGAAGACCAGAACATCTCGAGCATTAGAACTGCTGTATTGGTTCTAAACCAGCACCGCTCCCTCGGTCAGTTTCTCCTCCATCTCTCTTTCTGTTAACCTGAACCTGAACATCCAACCGAAAAAGAAAAGCCTCTTCTTCTCTCCTCCTCCTCCTGCTCTCCACTCTGTTGCCAGGGCAACAGTGGCCATCTTGCCGTGCCCCGTCGGTCTTGGGTACACATCACAGGCCGGTCATAAATGTGGAATGACAGTCAGGGAGGGAAAGCAGACAGAGGAAGAGAGGGAAAGCAGACGGATGGCCGGGAAGATCACACATCAACATTTTCTCTGTAAACATGTGAATAAAAAGAAGGTGAGGCCATGTTGTCACGTCTGCGTCTTTCCCATATCGCCGCACCCCAATAATAAACATCCATCTCTGATGTAACGGGGAAAACATTGATTTTACCGAAGCTACACAAGTCAAAACACATCCCAAATGGATGCCTACGAGTCAAAATGTGGATTTTCAGTTTGTTTATTTGAAAGGCACAAGATCAGACAACAATTCTAACCAGACATACAATGACATCCAGTTAACAGATAAATAATTTGGTTTAATTAACAAAAATAAAAATAAGAAATCATTTAAAAAGTAAACATCTAATTCTTAACTGCCCCAAAGGGACACAGAGGCGATATTTTAAAGGTGAAAAACCCAATATTGAATCTTTTTAAAAGGTCTGATTCTACAGTGAATGAGGTTGCCTTTTCCTTTCCTGATGACAACACTTATGCACCGTGTTACAGAAATATATCTTCCTGCAGAATCTTTGGCTGTAGAACGGAAAATTTGTTCAAATCTAACCAATCCAATCCAATCCAATTTATTTATAAAGCACTATTAAAAACAACTCAGTTGACCAAAGTGCTGTACAACAATATAAAAATACAATTATAAATACAACAATACAGTGGCAGCACAGAATACACTTATAGCAGTAAAAGTCAACTTCAACACTGGTTAAAAGCCAAGGAGAACATGCGTGTTTTGAGATGTGATTTAAAAACATAACTTCAGATCTTACACAAAAAAAGAGTCCTGATGTAATTTCAAAGATAGCCTTTGATATTCTGTGGGTATATAAATTACCAAGTTATCCAACCAGCCAGTCTGTTGAGTCTTGCAATACGAGTTGCCGTCACTAGATGGTGCATCGAGTCTCTCAAAGAAACAGCAGAAGGGATTGTTAAAGTAACACTGACTGAATATTTTGGCTGATTTACATCTTTTATGTACCAAAAAACCCCTACGGTGAAGATTTAAACACAAAAGAAAGGAAGTGAAAAGTGTACGGCTGAAATTAGACGACCAAACTAACCGAGCTGCGATGTCATCAAAAAGATTCTTCTTCAACCAATGAGGATCAATTAGGCAGACCAAGAACAGACGCAAGATAAAGTGACTCACCACTGCCACCGAATGTCTGACTGTGGTATGATTTTCAATTTCAAAGGACACTGGGAACAACAAGGGGGAACAAATGGTGAAAGTCGCTCATAATCAACGTGGACCTCAAAGAGACGATGCAAAACTATTCAAGGAGAATCTGAGGACTCAAAAAATATCATCTGCAAATGAAACAGCAGTAATGCGTTTAAAAAGGTAAGAACTCTTTAAAGCTGCAGCAGGTGGAAAGACTTCCAACGTGCATATGTACAAAAAAAAAAGGAAAGAAAAGGACAAAGTTGTTTCTTTAAAGCACAAAGAAAACAACGTCGTCCATCTGCTCGCTGATTTCATGCTGCCACGCTGCTTTTTTAAGACTTCACTTGTTTTGGGAGCAACAGCAGAAAATAAGCAAATAAATGATTACAATTCTCACAACATCCTCGTCTGCTTAATAGGAAAAAAAAACACATTTCAGTACCAACAGGCCCAGAAGTTGTCTCGCATTTAGTTTTCTTGAGTGTTTCTTTTTGCCATAAAGACTCTCCTGTATCACAATTCATATCTGCATGGAGGCTGTGGGAATCATCTGGTTCAAGACGAGAGAAAATTAAAGGTAATTTTTACAATCGTTGTCTTTTCTTTGTACGTGAGATGTTTGGAAAACACCAAAGTAAAGTTACTTCGATCAGAGGGATGATGAATACTTGTGAGTATTTCACATTTTTAATGAATGATATGGAATGGATGAAAGGAAGCAGGACACGGTGGTGTAGTGGTTCGCACCGTCACTCCATAGGTAGAACATCTATGGTTTGAGTCCCGGAAAAAAGACAACAAGTGGTAAAAAAGCTGGTTGGGTACGAGGTCATTGGTGAGATTTTCACACCACAATCTAGAGAAACCTTCTCCATTTAAAAGAGCCATCGTCTTCCTCTCCAGTTTTTAGCTGTCAAACTATTTAATTGATTGAGCAGGAAAGCTTTCTTCACTCTCTGTCAAAGTATAAAGCATTGCTGGCTTTAAGGCTCAGTCCTTCACCCTCCTGACTCTCCAAAGTAAAACACGGGCTTGGAATGAAGTCGTAATGTGCTATGATATCCAGGAATTTTATCCAAAACTCTCCATGTTCTGCCACTTCACTTATCTTGCGGCACACTTCAGTCTGAGCTGATCCCTGGCTGCTCGTTATTCTAACAGTTGCTCTTCCAATGAGAAACATGAACCCAGAACAGCGACGCGACAGTTCCCGTTTCCGATATCGACAGAAAAGGTTGCGAACAATCAACTGGAACAGGATTACCATCACAACAACACGTCATCAGGAGGGTAAAACGTCCCTCTCTCAGTGCGCTCTAAGTCCAAGAAAAGTTTCTCATTCGGGAGACAACATTTTGAGAGGGATCGCCGTACACAAAGAAACGCTTAAAATGCTGTAGTTTGCATGGCAGGCCACCAGTTGGTGCTGTGTCTTTTTTTTTTAAATAACCACGAACCGATGCGGCCAACGGTATGATGTAAACATTTGTTGTTTAGGTCCACTCGCTGTCTGCTGGATGTAAAAGACTAATCTCCACAAGATAGAGCTGCTCAGGCTGGCTAATCTAAGAAATCATTTTTACTGTCTAGATAGAGCTGCTCAGGCTGGTTTAATCCAAAAACAGTTGGAAAGTATTTGGATCAGTGTGATAACTGCAAATAATATATGTAGCACAACAAGGATATTGTATGTTATCCCCTCCCCCCTCCCCCCTCAACTTTCTTCTCTCTCTTCTCTTCTCTCTCTCTTTGAGCGTTCCCCCCCCCCGTCGTGTACGGCAGCCATGCCAACTTCTGACGGAGAAGGCAACAGGAGGAGACTCCAGGTCTCTCCCTGTTGCAAGACCAAAAACTGTTCTGACTCCGAAGGCTCTCGATCACATCATATTGTTGGCCCAAGATGCCGAACAGGACAAGGGAGAAAAAAAATTTAAATACAAAATTAAAAAAATCTCCACTTGTGCAGACGACGGCTTAATAGATGCACTTTTCGTTGGAGCGTCACAGTTTGAATCAAACACTTTAGAATCAAACGCTCGACAACAACTCCATCGACTCCATCAACTCCATCACCTCGCACCTGTAACCTGTTGTTCTGTGCAGAACTCTGCGTTCCAGAAAAGTTGCGTTTTTGTGTTAACTTGAGTAAAACCAACTCCGAACGTTGTTTTGAAAGATTAGTTTCGACGTTGTGTAATCGATCCGCCGAAAGAAAAGTTTCCTATTCAAAACGTCCAGTAAACAGTAGAAATTGCAGACTTGGCCAAAATGTTTCTGACTAAAGCCCGCATAAGTTCTGTTCAGTATTTTAGAAAAAGGTGCCAGCTGTGGTTGTAGAAGCACGGCGGATTTCGTGGAGCTATTTGAAAACTGCATGTGGATTACTGCATCCAGTGCAACTCGACGGAGGCTGCGAAAAACCTCACATGACCCGCAGCTCGGGGGGGGGGGGGGGGGGGGGGGGGGGGGGGGGGGGGGCACGAAGTGACTCGGCGCTTTCACTCCGTCTGTGACAAAAGCCAGAGACAGGCGTCTTGTTGTTGAGGAGACGAGTGCAGGCGAAGCTGCTCAGTGTGGCTCAGGGAAGCACAGAATCGGCTAAAGTCTGCGGAAGGCTTCGGAGGAATGAAAGACGACGGCAAATGGCAGAAAGCTGGCGTAAAAAAAAAAAAAAAAAAAAAGAGGAGGAAGAAAGAGATTTGAAAAGACGGAGGCCGGGTGAGAGGCAGGGAGAATACTGAGTGTTGCTCTGCCGCTCGGGTCGGGTGTTGGGTTACTGTACGTGCACAAATACAAAAGATGAGTCACTTTCTAAAACACACAGGCTCGACTTTAAATATAGACTTATTATCCCCCAATTCTCAGAGAGTCGTCCACTTTCCCTGTAGCGACCCGCCCGTCCCCTTTTAACTCCTGACCGACGCTCAGACGTCCACTAATTCAGAACAAATTATTACCTTTTCCACACAAACGTTTCCACGACCTTTCCCCCAAAGCTCAAAGAAACAGATTACTTTAAACGTGGGCCGCAGTTCGGAACCCCCCCCACCCCCCCCCCCCCGCCCCAACTCCACGCCGGACCCGTGTGCTGCTTTCCTCACATTTTCTCAGAATTTTTGTCATCTTAAAGGGCGACTAATTACAGGCTTAGAGACGCAGTAGAGTACACACACACACGCACTCCCACCCTCCCGACTCGCTCAGCCAGCGGATGTAATTAGAGGCTGGAGGAGGCCGTGAACGAGTGAATGAGTGGGGAGAAGGAGAGCAGATTAGAAGTTTCGAAAGTTTATCCTCCGACTTCAAGTTCACGCCGAGCTCCAGCAGCTCTCGCTTTCAGCCGACCTGAAGCCCCAACGCAAACCTGCACGCCACGCCACGTAGCATTAGCAGCGTTCGCGCCGCGCCGCAGCTTGAACAGCATGTTAACCGCGGCCGTGTTAACACGACAAGGTTTCCAGTGAAAGCTCGTCCTTTAGACGTTCGAAGGTTCCAATGAGTGCAGGTCACCGCTGTGGGTCCCTGAGCATGACCCTTGACCCCCAGCAGCTCCCCGCAGCGACGCGATGTGGCCTCCCGCTGCATCCGAGAAATACGACGGGTACAGAAAGGTTTTTACCAAAGATCGCAAGGTGTTTTTTTATCTTATTTTTCATCTCTCAACATGCTGCCCAATGAAATGTGCCTGGTGTTTATTATATTTTCATTTATCAATTTTTTTGTTTTGTATATGTAGTAGGTGTTCATTAATGTCTACCTGTGTAAATATGTAGAATATACATTTGTTGTTGTACTTGCACTGAATTTAGTGAGCTTTTTTTTTTTTTTTTTTTTTTAATTGTTTTTTGTTTCCTTTTTGTTCCTGGGGGAGAAAAATCAAAAACGTGTGCTTTTTCTTTTAGAAGTATACTTTGATGCATTGTTAGATTGGAACTACGGAGTTAAAAGTGTGCTTTAAGGATGTATCAAGTGATATAACTCCACATGAAAAGGTATGTGTACTTCATTGTAATGTCTATTCTTGGAACAATTAAAAAAAAGAAATACGAGGGGTCATTGTGGAAAGGGGAATTTTCCCAATGGGAGGAATACAGTATTTCTATTCTATTTTTCATTTTCGTTTCAGAAAAGTTTCATGTTGACGCGACAACGTTTTAATGGACTGAAAATAATGTAGTTCTCCTGTTGGTCCACTAGTTGGTCCACCCGTCTGAAGAAGCACCATTAACACTAATCTATACATTTTTTTAATGAAAAGGAGTTCATGTACAATATAATCACAATATAATCTCATTTGTTGCACATAAACTGCAATATTCAATTCTATGTATTATGAGTTACAATTTTAGCTGTTTAAGTCCTAAAAGTCCAAATTAAAGTAAAAATCTTATGTTTTCCAATGTTTTTTAATCCAAACCAAAAAATTATCATAATAAAAATGCAACTAATTTTGAAAACGTTGGATTACATGACCAATTTCTGACTGAACACTTTGAGGTTCTACTTTGTTCAGGTCTGTTTGGTTAAATGTCGTAAAGTTACAGGTGTGTTTGCTATTTTTTGTCATCTAAATCATTTTTTCTGGTTCTTCATTCCAAAAGTTTTCTTTTCTACCTCATCAGACTGTTCCCTCTCTTCATCCCCCCTTCTTTCTCTATTTTCAGCCCCCCTTTTTTTTTTTTTTTGGTGGCAGATTAGGAGTCTATTTATAGACCACCCCCCTCATGATGTCCAATAACAGCGTTCTCCTGCGAGGAGAGGAAGCGTCACAGGGATTCACACACCTCCCACTTGGCATGGAGCCCACCCCCTCTCCCGAGTGCCCCCCCCCCCCAGTGGTGGCTGCTGGCGTCAAGCCCACAGCCTCAGTGGAAACTTTACACATCGGAGAGCCTCACGTCACCACCGCTGTGTTTTACACACGACATCCGGCTCATTTAAAAGAGAGAGAAGATAAAATGCACCAGTCAGCCAGAACATTAAGACCACATTTATACGACGTTTCAAGTGGAAACGCATCATTTTTACATTTTCCTTTCTATAAGGTTTTGCATTTACACGCCAACATTTTGACATTCTAGTGGACAGACGACCAAGTTGGATTGTTATTACGGTGACTGTCAAAATAAAAGTACCAAGTCCCAGGAGAATCTGGACCGGGAGTCATGACACTCTGGAGGAAACATTGTTCTGATTGTCTCTACTGAGCATGTGCAGAACTACTAGTTACTACAGCCGTGGTGAGCAGGAGCAGGAGCAGCGTTTTCCACCGTCTCCTCGGGACGGAGTCCCAGCCTTTCCAGGAAGTTGCTAGTTTACACAACGACCATGGGAGTCAAGTTCAAAAAGTTGCATTTTCAGGCTCTGAGCACCGTTGTCGTGTAAACAGACTCTAAAACTCAAACGTTTATGCGGTTTCACTTTAAAAAGCCTGAGACCGCCTATCTAATACCGTCTATTGGACTCCACTTCCCCTCAGAAGGTCGGCTTGGGTTTGACGGTCCTCCGACTTCAGGCTTGTTTCCCCAGCTCATCCCACAAATGCTCGATGGGATTGCGATCTGGGGAATTCGGAAGCCAAAGTCCAGTTTTATGCTCCTCAAATTGTTCCTGAATCACTTTGCATTGTGTCTGGTTTGAATGGATTGATTCAGGCTTTTCACTGAGTTACATACCAGGGCTGCATAAACATTGTGAATTTATAGTTAATGCAATACCTATATGAGCGTATCAGAAAATACTGAGCTGTGATTGATAAAGTGATTGTCCAGGGAGGATTAATTCGTGAATGAATGACAATAAACTGACTGTTGATCATTGAAAGAAGCCGCTGTTTCACTTCAAGAGTACACATGGTGTGGAACGGCGCTCAGGCAGGCGCCACCAGTCAACGTGGAATCCCTCCGAGGTGGGAGAAAACACGGTTCCTGAGGCCAGTTGACCTTCTTGCATTGCTGCGTGGTCCACTGCCGAAGCTCCTGTGTCCGTTGTTGGTGGACAGGCGTCAGCATGGGCTCAGCCTCAAACACAGCACAGCTCATGTTGACCGCTTTCTATCAGAACCAGCTTTAATCCCTGCAGGAGATTGAGCCGCAGTCCATTGGACGACACCACACAGACCAGGCTTCAACTTTCCACCGGGGTCTCACGACCCGGTCGCCGGTTCACCACCCGTTATGGATACCGACCACTACGGACCGCAAACGTCCTACAAGAGGAGCAGTTTAAGACTTCAAACTCACTGAAATCCTCTCACGTGTTCATATTTACAGCCTCTATCATCAACTTCCAGGGGAAACTTCTTGCCTGATTGTAATCCCACTACGTTAACAGATAATCTGGGTCGTTTGCTTCAACTGTCGGTGGTCATAATGTTCTGGCTGACCAGAGTATCCTCCTCCAGCCACCAGCGACTCTTCTGGTTCAGGCGGAGGTGCAGATGGACAGATAAACATTCTTTCTCCTTCTTGACTTTTCCCCCTTTTCAAAAAAAGAGGACATTACATAATTCTCCAAACACTTCCTGAGCCGAGAGCCACACACACACACACACACACACACACACACACACACACACACACACACACACACACACACACACACACACACACACACACACACACACACACACACACACACACACACACACACACACACACACACACACACACACACACACACACACACACACACACACACACACACACACACACACACACGATATATCCAAGCAGACAGGCAGCCTGTTCGGGCCGTCTGCATCACAGTAACTATGACAACGGAGGGAGAACAATCCACAAAAACACTCGCTGGAAGGGGAGGGGGGGGGGGGGGGGGGGGCAGAGAGACAGAGAGAGATAGCGATAGAGAGAGACAGAGAGAGGGAGAGTAGCAGAGACAGAGAGAGGGAGAGAGACAGAGAGACAGAGAGAGATAGCGATAGAGAGAGAGAGTGGCAGAGACAGAGAGAGGGAGAGAGACAGAGAGACAGAGAGAGAGAGAGAGAGAGAAAGACAGAGAGAGAGAGAGTGGCAGAGACAGAGGGAGAGAGAGAGAGAGAGAGAGAGAGAGAGTGAGTGAGAGAGAGAGACAGAGAGAGATAGTGACAGAGAGAGACAGACAGAGAGACATAGAGGGAGAGAGAGACAGAGACAGAGAGAGATAGCGACAGAGAGAGACAGACAGAGAGACAGAGAGACAGAGAGAGACAGAGAGGGAGAGAGAGAGAGACAGAGAGAGAGAGACAGAGAGAGAGAGAGGGAGAGAGAGCGAGAGAGACAGAGGGAGAGAGAGAGAGTGGCAGAGACAGAGGGAGAGAGAGAGAGAGAGACAGAGAGACAGAGAGAGAGAGACAGCGATAGAGAGAGACAGACAGAGAGACAGTCGTCGTCTCTTGTGTACGTGCAGCTCGACCAGCTCCGGCTCTTTGCCGTTCCTTCACCAGATTTCCGGCTCTGCTTCCCTCTTCAGGAAAAAGTCACACACCAAAAGAGTCACATCTCATTTTTAACAACATTTTGCCTCCTTTGCAGCTCGGAAGCCGGAGATAAAACACACCCGGGGAAAGAAACGTCACAGGAAAAATCTGAAGTGCTGCGTGTGCGCCTCAGTTCTAAAGCCTCAGTGTCCCCGTCACACTCCGGGGCTGCAGCTTCAGTCACAAGTCTCTGCAGCCCGAAGCTCTGCCGGAGCCGTCCTGACGCTCGGGCCACTCAAACCGCTGGTCAGTCCGGCTCATTCTGCAGAATGAAGACGGCTTCAAGGTGGAGTGAGGCTGCCCTGGCCACTCACATCTGGAGAGGTCAAAACCCACTGAGGCTCATTCAGAAGTGTGCGAGTTGTTGCCGTGAAGGTTCAACCGACGAGGAAGATTTCTCTTGATCGATGACGTACCTGCACTACGGGGTATTAGTGGTGGAAGCACAGGGGGCATTACTGCAGCCTGCCCCGACACGTTCAGTCTTGGGTGGCACAGTCGAGTCGTCGTTAGAAAACCTTCCTCACAGTCGACAGATTCTTTGTTTGGGAAGTTGTCCGGGACTGTACTCCAGGTCCAACAAACCAAGACATTGTGATTAATATGCTAAGACGCTAATGCTCCGTTTACACGACATCGTTTCTGAGTTTCAGAAAAGTTTCACATTTACACAGCAACGTTTTAAAAAAAAAAAAAAGACCTCTGTTTACATGGAAACGGCTGAAACGCTGAAAACGGTGTAGTTTTCTTGTTGGGCCACTAGTCGGTGCTGTTGGCTGTTTTTCTAATGAAACCACACACACACACACACGCAGCAGAGAACAATCGGCTCTAAACATTAACGACGGGAGAACACGGACATCCTAGCGGACGGACGACCAAGGTGGATCGTTATTACGGTGACTGTCGACTATAGAGTGGCAGTCGCCATGAACAACCTTGACTTCATCACTTGAAAATATCCCGTTGAGCAACCTGAGACGACTCTGGTTCACTTCTGGACCTTCGTCTGTTGAGTTTTCATGTTCTCCATGAAGCATTTTATTGCCCTGGGTACGTTTCCTTTAGTGTCCACCCTGTGATGGGACTCGTGACTCGTCGAGACAAATGTAAGAACTACGGATGAAATCTGAAGACAGCACCTCGAGAGGAATCAAGAAACTTGTCGAGCTGTATAAAAAAAATCCAGCTGCCACTTTAATTTTGAAATCGAACTCAAAACCGTCAACGTCATGGTCAAGAAAAAAAGTTGGGGAAACTTAGTTTCTGGGAACTAGAACTTGGATGAAGCAGATCGAGCAGATTAAGAGATGATTTCTCATCTCCATTGATGAGAAATGATGTTTCCTGTGCTACTTTTAAACACAACGTCTCACAGGTTCGCTCCATTGCTGTGAAACGGTTCAGAGAAACAACATCCCAGTCACAACTCTTAACTCAAGGAAACGTGTTCATGAGCTTCGGACGGCCGGAGAAGAACAGAGTCCAAACATTCAGAGTCCAAACATTCAGAGTCCAAACATTCAGAGTCCAAACATTCAGAGTCCAAACACACCTAATGACACAGTGAGGTTTCTGGAAAATCAGCTGCTTGTGAATAAAACTAGATTAAAACTTTACGGTCTTTCAAGCAGCTCTTTGACGCTGCGCAGAGAAACTCTGCCAGAACCTCTGACAGCTGATAGATTAATGTGATTTTGTGGGAAAAGTTGCCGTATTGCCCAACCAAACCTCAGACGAGAGGTTCTTGACTCTACTTGCTCTAAAAAATGTTGGGTTTTTTTGTTGTTGTTTTTTTTAAATCATCCCCTCGCAGCTCCCACGTCTTCTAAAACACACTGTTGAAACACATTTCTGGAAACAGCCAAACAAACTGAATATACAAATTCAATTTATGTCTGAGAGCAAAATTTCAATTTTAACAACAAAAAAAAAATAATATTTTTTTAAATGATAATCTTCAGAATCAGAGAAGTGAAAATCTCCCAAAACGTTCCCAGTTAATTATGTCTCGTCTTCCGTCACAAATAACCCACATTTCCCAATTTGAGTCATTCCACTTTATAAATCGGCTGGTTTCTCGATTACTCCGGAAACTTCCCTTTATTCTTCTTAATGCCCGGATAGACGAGTTTCTCATGACTGGAAATGCAACCTTGTGGTCGTCCGTTTCCACGGAAACGCTGAAAACAATGTCATTAGCATTCCGGGCCACTAGTTGGTGCTGTTGCTTGTTTTGCTAATGAAGCCACACTCGCATGCAGCCGAGAACAATCCGCTCTAAACAGGAGCGTTTCCAAAAGTTCCACTTTGGAGGCCGCTTCTCCAAAAACTTGTTTTCAGTGACTCCAAGCGCGGTTGTCGTGTAAAACGAAATCTTTGCTTTTTCCGCTGGCGTGGAAACAAGCCTCAAGTGTTTATCGGGACTCGTATCGTCATTTTGATAATCACCACATGTCATGATATCATGGCGGCATAATTCAGTGTTTGTAAAAAGGCAAAGTACGTCTGATCCAAGCATTTCAAGGCGTGTAAACAGAACGTCTGTTTCGGTCTGGATACGGCGACGAGCCGAAGAGACAACGTTACACTTTCATCGCCCAAACCCATTTACTCCGCATGCAGGTGTAATGAACTGGAAAAGCAACGACGCGGAAAATATTTTGTTAATGTTCCAAAAATATTTAGCATATGTGCATAACAAAGATTAGGACTTCTCCGCCTCTCCGGGGACGTTCCGCCGGCTGACAGACACGGTCCTCGGGGGGGGGGGGGGGGGCTTTCTTTGTTACGTTCGCTGCTGAAGTCATTAAGTGTCCATTAAAAAACTCAATGGCTCCTTAACTGTCGACAAGCCAAAAATAAAACAAGAATCCTCCACTTGATGTTTCAGAGAAGTGAGAAAAGTGACAATTACGAAGCTTGAAAAGAGCATAATCACTGCTTGAAAGTGGCGGCGCGTTCTTTTGAACTGTTGCACCTTTTCACAGACGACAGCCTTTTAGGGCGTTATTACGACCGAGCTCCAGTTGAGCTTTAAGTCTCCAACTCCACAAAGCACCGCCCCACTTCTGACCCAAATCTGCTCTGAATCTTCAGGGAAATGTAGTTTTTCTTGGCTATTTTTAACGACTCGGCACTCTTGGCATTGCGTGATCCACTGCGGTGAACGGCAGACAGTGGTAAACATCTGCCGATCCCCCCCCCCCCCTCAGTGGAGTCCTCAGCCTCTGCCAGAGGAGGCTGGGAGGCAGAGAAAGCAGGAAATGGGGGGGGGGGGGGAACAGAGAGCAGAGGATGAGAAGACGGTGCGATGTGCAAACGCTGACGGGCAGAAAAGAGTCGGAGCTGAGGAGGAAAGCAGCGTGTGACAAGTTTTAAAAAAAAAAAAAAAGAAAAAACAGCCTGCGAGGTGAAAGCAAAACTGACGAAAGAGGCAAAGTCGGGTCACAAAACATGTCAGAGAACACCGGGGCGGATTCCTCGACTGGAACCGACTGAAATGAAAACTTCCAGAATGCAATCGCTGCAGCACGAGTGCCACCGCGCAGCGACAGCGGAGGAATCTCCACCGGAGTCCAGCGTGGTCGTAACTTCTGGGAGGAATGCAGCGACGCTCCAGTCAGCTTGGTCTGTTTACATTCTCCACATCGCAGCCATGACGGAGCGTTTAAAGGATCCGAAGGTCTGTTCAAACTCCCAACGCCACCGAGAGGCAACAGGCCAATGGGTTTGCTGCTGCCGGTACCAGAATCTTCATGGACAAATCTTCAGCTGCTGAGGATTTCATCAGGAAATCAACAAGAAGACCAAACAAACTCACAAGATCTTTCAAACGGACTTCGGCTGGACGTCACACGCCGATGGTGGCGGCTGACGGTCAAGACGGACAAAATGTTCCCCGAGCAGCTCCCGTCACTGTGAGGCAGGTTACAGACGTTCCTCCAAGCAGCTCAGGAGCTCGTGGTTCCACCAGCTGGAGCTGATTGAGAGGCCGTTTTCATTTCACTGCATCCTGCCGCCGTCGTTCAGAGCAAGGGGGTTACGGGTTTCGAGTCCCGACCGTTCTACGTGGATTTAGGTCCCACTTATCAAAACAACGTTCTCATGCGAAACTGTAAAACTTTCACAACACGTTGGAGGTTCGTTTGCACAGTGACGTCTTTTCAGTGGCTTTGATCGCCAATTTTTTCATGCTCTTCATGCATTTTTGGGAAAATAGAACTTTTCTGTAAAAACTCAACCTCTGTGTCGACAGTGGAAACTCTGCTGCTCGTCCTGCTCACCACAGTAGTCACTAGTAGTTCTGCACATGCTCAGTAGGGACCGTCAGAACAATGTTTCCTCCAGAGTGTCATGACTCCCGGTCCAGATTCTCCTGAAACTTGGTACTTTTATTTTGACAGTCACTGTAACAACAATCCAACTTCGTCAGAACAATGTTTCCTCCAGAGTGTCATGACTCCCGGTCCAGATTCTCCTGAAACTTGGTACTTTTATTTTGACAGTCACTGTAACAACAATCCAACTTGGTCGTCTGTCCACCAGAATGTCCCTGTTCTCCCATTGTTAATGTTTAGAGCAGATTGTTCTCTGCTGCGTGTGTGTGTGTGTGTGGTTTCATTACAAAAACAAACAACAGCACCAACTAGTGGCCCGACATGAAAACTACATTCTTTTCTGCCGTTTCCGTGGAAAAGGACACGGTTTTCAAAACGTTGCAGTATAAACGAGGCCTGGAAATGTTCCTCTACATGAACGTCTGGACGCTGAAAACTTTCTCAGTTCTCCTTTAAAGTAACGACCCGTTAAACCTGCTAATGCTGAAGCTCCACTTTGAAACATCGGATGTGCATAAAACACCACAAGACGCTCCGCTGCTTTCAGATGAGGTTCAAACCTCTGACAGGTTGTTGAAATCCTCCGGTGACCGAACCAAAGACAGCCGGTTTGGAGAACAAACAAATATATGTAGTCTCATCAGTTCCTTTGATTGTATACCTTAAAATGATAACACTTAAATAATAAAAACAGATTTAATTCCATGTCTGAAAAACTGGCACAGATTGTTTGGCCGGAGCCAAGCCAGCTGCTTCCAGTCTTCACGGTGATAGAAGTAAAGCAGCAGCAGGTTCAAGATACCATCTTAATCTTAGCATGTCAGCCTGAGCCCCAACAAGAATTTATAACCAGATCATAAATCAACTCAGTAAAGTCAACAAAGTGACATTTCACTGTATTTCTAAATAGATTTGTCCGAGTTAGTTTTAAGCCCGTTTTTTTTTTTTTATATATTTGTGTTTTGTGACATTTCAGATGATTTTCTGGTCTTTTTGTTAATTGTGACATATTGTAAATATTAAATCTGTGACAGCACGCAAAGAAAGCGGTTTATATTTCAGGAGGGTGAATGTAGGCACATTGCTGGGAGGAATACGCCGTCTCTGTGGTCAACTTATCCCCCTTCTGCTTGATTATATCGGATCCAATCGATCTCATTGCATAGTGACTAAACTTACTTCTCCGGCATTAAGTGAAAAGTGAAGCGGCGAGGACACCTCCCGTGAATTTAGAGTAAAACTCAGGAAATTAACTTTAAACTCACTCCAAGTTCATTTTCAATGTTTTACTGAAAATTAAATATATTGTTGTCAAGTAGATCCACGGACATAAATTAGTTGTTGACCTGTGGGCCAGAGCCGGCCGGCCGGCAGAACCACCAAGTAAACGGTCAAACTTTCAAAGAAAACATTGATTTTATCTAATAAATTTCTTAAGTGTAGCGACACAGACCAATACTGAGACCCCAGCTGAGATCTCGTGATGCTGCCATGAAAGTAGAGACCTGGTTGGTATCAAACTCGCGACGTAAAAACACCCAGAATGCAACAGCTAGAGGAGACGTTTTCTGGACTTTTTACTTTATTTTATACCTCAAAAGTTTCATTAAAATTGGCTTCATGTTGAGACTGGAGTAATTTTCTGCACTAATTGTTGAGTTTAAAAACAGAAATAGACATTTTCATCACATTTACTCGGCAATGCAACAAAGAAAAACTGTAAAGTTGAAATTTAAAGGTTATTATGGGACTATTTTACCGGTTCGACCCACTCAGGATGAAACTGGACTTTACGAGGCCACAGAACTAAAATGTGTTTGACACCTCTGGTTGAATCTATTTCTGATTTAAACATTCACACTGCAGTGACGGCGAAATACGTCGGCCATTACCGATAAAAATGCCCCCGGTCCAGTTAATATCCTCTTAAAACTGGTCTCATGTCCGAATTTTTCATTATTTATCACTCTGAAAAAGCCAAGAATCACCTCCCAGTCTTTCATATCGATGGGCGCCGCCATTTTGAATGGTGATGTCACGTCACATGACTCGGCGGTGATTTCCGGTTCCAGTGTGTGTTATTGTGATTTCTTTGTTCTTTTTTCACATTATGACAAGGTTTCAGAGCCATTTGGGAATTATAGTCAGATAAGTTGTTGACTGCTGAAGTATTTAGTGTTTATTGTGGTGAATTTTTGCTTTTTTCACATTATGTTTTCACATCTGTTTTGACGTCAATAAACTTTATATCACCATAAACCTCAAGCTTTACTTCGGTCCAGTAAAAACCGCATGATTACTGGAGCAGTGTCCGGTAAAACATTTTGGTTTTTCACTCTCTTTGCTCTTCATTCCAGAAGCTTTAAGTTTGGATTCATTTCATTTGCTCTCGTGTCCAACATCCCCGACGAGCCCACCCCCGTCGCAAAGAAACATTTTACACTTTGTCAATAACGTCCATTAAAATCTTTGTCCAAACTTTCTCTGAATACTTTCAAACGGGCCGAAGTTTCACACCCCGTGCCCGACGGCGTGTTAAAGTAGCGTCATGGTGGATGAAATGGCAGTTAATAGGCGTCCAGCGGGAGAGGGGGCAGAAAGCGAGCGTGCTTTTGAAAAGAGCAGCTGGCATGTTTCCTCGCCTGCGATCGTGTGTGGTGGTTATTTTAGGATTGCATTCAGGAAGTGAGGTAGAGGCAGGCTGCTGACGGAGAACTGGGCCCCGCCAAACAAAGCTCCCACCAAAACAACGGCAGAGAAAAGAGACGTCTGGATCCCCACGTCACGCCTGCTGCTGTTCTCCAGGTAAACTGTCCAGCCAGTTTCGCAGCTTTTACAAACATTTCCACCTGCTGGAGTAAACTGTACTCACATTACATCCAGCCGACCTCTAGTCGCTGGACAAACACGGGCATTAAACTCACACAAACTCATTTGAGCCGCAGTTTATATTTACCACAATTTGGGATCACACATCTTAAATACAGAAGCAAACGATTCCTTGGTTACATCAGCTGCTAAAAAAAAAAAAAAAAAGGGCTTAAATTAATCATCGGGGGCTGGAGTGGCGTGCTAAACTTTTGTTTAAAAGTCAATTAGTCTTGAACTTTCAACATTTCCCAGGACAGAAGTTATAGGTTTATACAGTATGGTATGATGACGGCCAGAAGAGTCAAACATTAGGCCAGTGGGCCAAAACATCCAGCAAAATATCATCTGAAAAACTTATGTGCAACCCAAACACAGAGCTACTTTTTTAACGTTACCGTTTCATCAACTGTAGTATCGACTCAAAGAAAAATTATTTTCCTTTGGCCACAAGGCGGCAGTGTTGTGACTGATCTGCTCCCATTTCTTTCCAGAGAAGAAGTCAAAAAAAACAAGCTGCACTTTCAGGATTAACACATGTGGCACCAGGCTGCGACAAATCCAACTGGAAATAAGAGACATGGCAGCTTTTATCACACTAAAACTTTGTTTTATTTTCAACTTCACACAAAGGAAAGCTAGCAAATTTTGTATCTTGAGGATTCTTCACCTGAAAAAAGTCACTTTACACGTCGTTTAAAGTGAAAGCTGTAATAATCCTTGAGGAGATGAAGTATTTGAGAAATCTGAGTTCATGACTAAAACGTTTGGCAATTTTAGGTTAAAATTAACAAATTTCAGTCTCGTCAAAAGCTACTTTTGAAAAGTTTCCCGTCCCGTTTAAACGAATGCATTGAGACGGTGAAAACAAACATTCTGTTGTATTTTCTGAGCCTGTTGATAAAACAATGGTGCTTGGAGCCACAACTTTTTGAAAACGCTCAGACTCCGTAGTAACTAGTAGTTGTACACATGCTCAGTAGAGACAATCAGAACAATGTTTCCTCCGTCGTGTCACGACTCCCAGGTAATATTCTCCCGAGACTTGGTACTTTTATTTTGACAGTCACCATGATAACAATCCATCTTGGTCGTCTGTCCACTAGAACGTCTGTGTTCTACCATTGTTAATGTTTAGAGCACGTTGTTCTTTCATTATTCATTAATTATTCTTTCAAGTGTCTTATTATGGTCAATTAACACTTTTCCCAACCTCAGACAGGCCCGATCCCACTTTCTGACCTCTGGTGACCCTCCAAACGGGGGCCCAGACCCCAGATTACCAACTGTTCCAGTGCGAAGCAAACAAAGTCTAACCTGAGCCTCGGTGTGTTTTCACATAACAATCGTCCTCACATTCACATTCTGACACACATCTGTTGAACCTCCAGCCTGAAATCACCCGAAGCGGTTATCAGAACGCAGCATAGCAACCACCAGCACGGTTAATATCCTCCGTCGCTCTGCCCCGCGGAGTCCTCGCTCCATCTTCTTCCTCCTTATTGCCCTCTGCAGTTTGATCAGATTATGTGTTTTTCCCCCCTTTTCTCCTCCTGCACTGCAGCCACTGTGGCACAATTACCCCAGCTGCTGCACTAATGGCTATTGATGCAGCTGAGCCCCCTTGTCTCTCTCACACACACACACACACACACACACACACACACACACACACACACACACACACACACACACACACACACACACACACACACACACACACACACACACACACACACACACACACACACACACACATAAAAAATTCATGACGCTGGCTCAATAGGAAGGTGCGGGGGATCTGGCCGGCCCTCGAAAGAACAACAAATGTCATCTAACAAAAGAAGAGCGAGGTGGATGATAGCAGGTTCCAACGTTAACGGTGGAAACAGACAAACGCTTTGAGCATGAAGAATCAGCGGGTTAAGTTTGTGTGTGTGTGTGTGTGTGTGTGTGTGTGTGTGTGTGTGTGTGTGTGTGTGTGTGTGTGTGTGTGTGTGTGTGTGTGTGTGTGTGTGTGTGTGTGTGTGTGTGTGTGTGTGGTGGGTAATTCCCTCTTAGCACAGGATTTCTCGCCGCCACCGACCTGCGCCGGGAGAGCTTTAGCACACTAAGCCTGCTAGCCGAGACTGAACCGCGGATCATCGGAGGCGAGGAGCGACGGGGTGGAGGGAGGGATGGACGGAGCGGTCTGAGTGATGGGGAGCAGAGGAAAGGAAAGAAGGGGAGGGCAGATTACAAGGAGGAGAACGGAAAGGTCACACGGAGGTAGGACGAGAGAAGATGGAGCAGAAAGGAAAACATGACAAGGATCGCAGCCGGGAATTAGCAGAGGTCAACGTTGGATGTTATTTAAACTAAACAAGGTAGGAGGGCCCAAACACAAGAGGGACAAGTGATTTAGTGGCACAATAAGAGGGGGGGGGGGGGGGGGGGTAATAGTGATCCCAACTGACCCCAGTCAAGTTTAAACAGACAAACCACAAACGGGAAGGTCAAAGACGAGGCGATATTTGCTCTGCGGTTTTCAAACCGGCTGCTTCTTTAACCATCACAAAAGAAAAAAAACACAGATTTTAATCAAAGAAATCTGAATTTTCAATAATATCTCAAGCAAAAAAATCTGTTTATTTCTTATTTGTCTGCATAAAAATACCCACTCTTTGTTATTTCCTGCACAATCTATTGTGAATTCATCCCTTTTGCGATGCCAATGTGTATACATGCATGTCTCCAACGGCTCTTAGACCTCCAATGAATTATGTCTCAATAACCTGTGCACGTTTGGCCGATCAACTGAAGACCTGCTGCAGATTGTGTGAAAAAACAAAAAGGGGCTAGTTACAATTGGTGTAAATTAGAGGCAAGAGAAAGAGCACTGTTATTTGGAAGAACAAATCTCAAAGAAAACAAAAAAGAAAGCAAAGTACATTAATCTCTGTAGGGAAAACAACCTTCTCTGTATTTAACCCATCGGATTGTTAACCTGAAGCACAAAGACATGAACATCATCTGCATAAGAATCATATCGTCACCACAATACTCAACGACCTTCTTAATATCACACCTGATATTGTGCAGCCCGATAAACTACCAACGTTGTTACACGGACGGTAACGTCAGAATTGTACCAGAAGATCTCTGAACTACTTCAAAACATCTGGTCCTGTTCAGACTGAACTTCAATAGGAAATCTTACACCACAAAACAAGTAAAATACGTATTTAAAAATAAAATAACTTTTTCTGACACACAAACATCTTCTGTGTCCACTTCCAAGCTAACACACAGTGAAAGCACGACAGTCACAACCCAACAGAAAGACCCAAAGAGAGTCAGCAAAGACTTCACATGGTTTCCAGCTTCCTCCCTCAATCCATGTGAAGAACCCAGGAATGGGTACAACATGCAAATATAAGGACCATCATGCCTCCCTTCATTTCCAACATGGATCGTGTGTTTAACGATGCATTTTCACTTGAAATCGTCGCCGGGTAAACGGGTTCTGAGGTGATTTTCGCTGAGTTCAGGATTTGGTTCACCATCTGGAAGGAAAATGTTTTAATTAAAAGCCGGTGTGGGATCCATTCATTCAGTCCGTGCCAGGAGTTCCCATCGTCTGCAGATCAACACTTTGCCTGTCGTCTCCCGTCAATAAGTCGAGCTGCAGTTACCTTCAGCTGTGAATCCAGGAAACACTCAAGTCTTCACTCTCGTCCTCGTGTCCATGCATTCTGCGCACGCTCCCTGTTGTAATCCCAGCCTAACACTCGCTGGGAATTAAGGCTCTCTGACGGCGGGTGGTCGAGTCCAGGATGCATGTTATTTAAAAAATAAAATAAACCCAGAGTAGTTTCCTCACTGGAGGTCACTTACCCCACAAAGTGTTGGTATCCGAGCAGAAAAGAAAAACCACAATTAACAAGGTCCTGGCCGGAGACTGGTTTTAATTTAGCTGCTCTGCTCAGTGTTCGCAGGCTTACGTCAACATGTCAGAGTCGAACTGAAAACTTCTCATGCACTCATATTTTAACACTTTATTAACCCAGGAGAGGAAACGGCTTCACTTTACACTCTTCCATACTGGATAAGAAAGTCCAGACCGGTCTTTCTCCAGACTCTCAAAGGGAAACTGGTGGCTGGTTAAAGAAGCCCCCAGACCGCCGGACACAACGTACACTGATGTTTAATGGTTGTTGGGAATGAAAAGCAGGGCTTCTGTTACGCTGACTGGAATCTATTTATTTATTACTCCTTTATTGGGATAATGTTGGATTTAAAAAGAAAACATGATGCCGGGATCCTCATCGGCGCCCCCCCCCCAGGGGGGAAGCCCACCACACACCATGAATTAAACACGTGGAGCACGGAGCTTTGGATTCCCTCTGCTGAATCCGGTCAGCTCATTATCCCACAAACTGGACCGGGGGGCGTCTCTGATGACCACCTCATCCATATTTCACCGTGTTACTGTTTGTGCCAGCGTGCGAGGGGTGAGAGGAACAAAGATGGCTCCCGAGCATTCTGCCATCAATAATGCAAACTCTAAACTGCCATTCAGAGGCTCCTCTAATACGACACTAACTGGAGTGTGCAGAGGAGCGAGCCGGCAGCCTTCAGACAGAGTTCAAACAAAAGGGACGGCATCGGCAAACACACCGCCGGGGAGATAAGCAGCAGCACCAGAGGGACGCGAGTCCTTCCGGGGTTCGTCTGTTTACTCAGCCACACTGCCACTTCTGCTGCTTCACGGTGAAACCGTTAACACACGGGTTGTAAAACGGGGAAGCACGGGGAGAAGAGAAGCTGTCAAACTGTTGAACAGAAAAACAAAAAGCAGCTGAATTCAACTGTGAAAACATCCTCACTTTGATTTGAAGGTGGTTTAGGTAAAGTTTCCCTTTAGGTGGCAGCAGTGAGTCAGTTTACCTTCAGTCCAACGCTTTATTATTAGATATTACCCAATGTTATCAGATATTACTCAAGTTGTAGTGTTTATTAGAGCTGCACAAAGACGACAGACCTCATTTCCAAGTGAAAATGTAAAACTTTCGTTAAGTCTTGGGGTCTCTCCACACGACAACAGTGCTCGGTGACACTGAAAACAACTTTTTGAAAACACTCCGACTTTGTCTGAGGCAGAAATGCTGCTACTGGTCCTGCGCGCCGCGGCCGAGGTAAATAGTTGTTCTGCACATGCTCAGTAGATGGACAACAACAACAACAATGGCGGCCTCCAGAGTGTCACGACTCCACGACACCATCTAAGCAGAGACGGAGCGTTCCCACAAACCTCTTGAGTCGTTTACAAAAACGTGTGTTCTCAGTGGTGCCGAGCACGGCTGTCGTGTCAACGGAAGATCGAACCGCAATGAGGGTTTTGTGTTTTCATTTGAAAATGCTGTGTGTCGGGTGAGTGACCTGGACGTGAGTCCACAGTCGTCCTGCGACTGCAAACCGTCCTTTGCTTCTGTGGGGTCGGGTTTACACGACGCCGGCGCTCGAATCCACTGCAACCGGCAAGTTTTTCAAAACCGGCTCCAAAGGTGGAACTTTGCTTTGACGCCCAGAGAGAGCAGGAGGCTACCGAGCCTGTGACTGCACATGTGCACCGCCGCCACAGTAAATAGTTCTTCTGCTCATGCATGAGTAACAAACATCGCGTAGTGACGTGACTCCAAGTCCGTATTCTAGAAATATCGTCCATATTGGTAGTTCGATAGTTGACCTACTCTGCAGTCTACTTCTAACAGCATCCAGTTCGTCATCTGTACATCGGAATGTCGGGTACTCTCGACAAGGTGTAGTCACTTGGAACGCTGCTGTCTAAACGTGGCCGCTGGACATTTCATGGCTGCCTCATTAAGGTAATCACCGTGCGAGACAACAAAAACTCATTTATTTTCACTCGAGTGCTTCGCAGAGAGAAAGTCTCATTGCGTTTTTCTGCAGCAGCGGCAGACAACAAGCAGGTGGGTCTGATCAAGGATGAACGCAACTCTGACGGAGCGGATCTGAAAGGCCTCCGTCACATGCCACCCCGCGCTCTTTCATCCATTCATCTATCCGTTCATGATGCCAGACATCACAACGACGGCGGAGGGAAAATGAACTGCAGGAGAGAAGCCGAGCGATTCTCGCAGCAGCTCAACTGAGCAGCTGCAGACGGTGAGAAGGTGGAAATGTCCTCGATTGTCGAGCAATAAAGTCTCCAGAGAAGCCTTTAATAGGAGGGAGGCGAGTGAAGCAGGTAAATACAATGCAGAGGTGTAAAGCTTGTTTAAAAAAAAATTGCCCAGCGTGGAGGTGTGATTATGCAAATTATCCTGTTTTTAAGAGGAAGAAATGGTTTTTGAGATTTTATTTGAAAACTGCTCATTGTAGGTAATGAAATGTTCCAGAGTTGTGTAGAGATCTGAAGGAAAAGAACTGCTCCCTCACTTATTCAAGGCTTTTGGCCAAGAGAGTGTGTGTGTGTGTGTGTGTGTGTGTGTGTGTGTGTGTGTGTGTGTGTGTGTGTGTGTGTGTGTGTGTGTGTGTGTGTGTGTTCCTGCAGAACATATGAACAAGTGTGGGAGGAAGGGAATGTGGCTGCAGCCGCCCCAAATCAAAAACATCCAGAGTGTGCGTGTGTGTGTGTGTGTGTGCGTGTGAGTGTGTGAGTGTGTGCGTGTGCGTGTGTGCGTGTGTGTGTGTGTAGGGACTCGGGGACGAGGGTGAGAAGAAGCAAAAACAAAAAGGAAAGAGATTTTGAATGTCGTGCACGAGGGACGTAAAGGGCAGAGCTCCATGGGGAACAGAGGGAGTCGGTCAAATTGGCGTGAAATGAGTCAAAAACAGCATGTGTGTGACGTCACGAGTGTGTTTCCACGTCACACACACACACACACACACACGGCGGGAGTGCGTGAGCGTCGATCCCGCGCCGGGTTTAAATATAGCAGCCGGGCAAGAGTCCCAGCTGACTTTAACAATGCTATAGCTACCAAAGACCATCAACACTACATTAGCGGCGTGCTAACGCTGAAACCAGAGAAGTGTTGGGGTCTGGTGAGTTTATGGTTCAAACACGAAGTCCCACACAGTAGCTTGATTTCTGTTCCATCTGCCTAATGGTTAGCGAGTCTGGCAGCTAATGCCGCCACAGTGTGTGTGTGTGTGTGTGTGTGTGTGTGTGTGTGTGTGTGTGTGTGTGTGCGTGTGTGTGTGAGACATTCCTTCACGAGGTGGATGCCAGAGAGCGAGCTGAAGACAGACTGTCCCGAGCCGCTGTGTTTGGGTGGAACTAACGAGCGCCTCGCCACGCACCTCGGCCCCGCAGCTGTAAACTTGTTAGCAACTCGGTAATCGGATCTGACGGGATGTTTGGTCAAGGAAAGAGGAGAAAAAAAAAAAAAAACACGGTTCTGCTTTCTGAACGACGACGGGGCCCGCCGGGCAGGAGACACGTGCCTGCAGCAGAGGAAGGTCGCGAGGTCGGATCCTGGCGACCGCCCAGCCGCTTCCGTCTCTGGGACCTCGCCAAGAAGACGCCGTCGAAAACATGATGGGCCGCCACTCTCGCCGACATGTTCCGTCGTCTCCAGCAGCGCTCAAAACGCTCGGATGCCGCCAAAACCAGACGTCTACTTTCAGCCCAAACAGGTGTCGGATCCGTTAGGGTCAATCTTCATTTGCAGACTTCAGCCGATGATTTTTACGTTACGACGGGAAACAAAACACTCGTTTCAACGGGTGGGACTGCCGTCGTGTAATGAATCAGCTCAAACCTGCTCCCAGTGCGCCGTCAGAGTTCACTCTGGGTAGACAATGCAGTGAAAACACACACACAGGCATAAGACTTTTAACATCAGTCGGCCATCTTCTCCTCTCGCTGGCTGGATTCTTCTCATCGGGGGTCAAATCGATCCGCATGTGGGACCAGAACCAGCTCTACATGGGCTCCTCTTTCCGATGCGACCTGAGCAGATGGGGTTTGATCAGGGATCACCAGTAGTGACGTCTGGTTACCCGTTTGCTCCTTTAACCTCCATTAGAGTTCAGAAAAAAATAACTAAAAACACAGTAAACTAGAATATAACCGCTCCACAACGGCAGTAAACAATTAACTCTAAACTCAGACACACTGTTTGTTGGCAAAGAAGTGAGGGTTTTTTTGGGGGGATACAAGGTTTTGTACACGAACTGATATTATTTGTAAAAGATGTGCGAATGTTGGAGGAGACTGGCTGCCTTTGGCACACACTGTCGGTGGTTTTGTATGTATGGAAATATCTAGCTATGCATGTGCATATATGTGTTGTATTTATAAGTGTATGTACGTAGACGTTTAGTTATGCTATATATGTATATATGTATGTTGTATGTAGAGAATTAACCATACATATACCGTGTGTTGAGTTACGTATGGGCAAATGTTACGTGTCTACGGTCTCATTTTCACGTTTTTGTGTGAGAGAAGCGCCACGTTTAAATGGCAACGTTTTGAAAACGATGTCCGTTTCCATGGAAACAGCAGAAACCCCGAAAAGAATGTAGTTTTCATGTTGGGCCACTAGTTGGTGCCGTATTGTGTTTCCGTGAGGAAACCACACACACACACACGCAGTAGAGAACGATCCGCGTTCTAGTGGGGAGAGATGTGATGTCAAAAGAGTTAATAGACGCTATAGCTGCAGGCATGTGTGTAAGTTTGGTCCCAGTGGAGGTCGAGCACCGTGTGTGTGTGTGTGTGTGTGTGTGTGTGTGTGTGTGTGTGTGTGTGTGTGTGTGTGTGTGTGTGTGTGTGTGTGTGTGTGTGTGTGTCTTTAGCTTATGTCGTGAAATCATTATTTACCGTTCACAACGCACACACAGCTAATAAACAAACAAAGTTTTGAACAGAGCTCCACATCACTCCGCCAGACCGACCTCGCCACTGCTTCCAGCCTGAGAGAGAGGATCTAATAAATTAATGAGACAGCAACATGTTTCCCTCTGCGCAATGAAGCCAGACGGAATGAAAGCAACACATGCTGTTCCTCACACACAATCACACACAAACACACACGCGACCGGAAACCTCGAACTCGGACGTGGAGCCGGAGGAGTGACGGGCGGCACGGTGGAGCAGTGGTCGGTGCCGTCGCCGGTCTATGTGGAGTCTGCATGTTCTCCCTGCGACCTGAAGGTTATCGCCTGTAAATGTCACATTCTAACACCGTCTAAAGACCTGGCAGTGCTGCACAAGTTACTAAACAGAATAGATGCTCAATACTCTGGATGTTAGAGAGGGAAGATGCTCTATACTCTGGATGTTAGAGGAGGAAGATGCTCTATACTCTGGATGTTAGAGGAGGAAGATTCTCCATAATCTGGATGTGCCAGAAGGAAGATGCTTTATAATCTGGATGTTAGACGAGGAAGATGCTCTATACTCTGGATGTTAGAGGAGGAAGATGCTCAATACTCTGGGTGTTAGAGGAGGAAGATTCTCTATACTCTGGATGTTAGAGGGGGAAGATGCTCCATAATCTGGATGTGCCAGAAGGAAGATGCTTTATAATCTGGATGTTAGACGAGGAAGATGCTCTATACTCTGGATGTTAGAGGGGGAAGACGCCCTATAATCTGGATGTGCGAGGAGGAAGATGCTCTCTAATCTGGATGTTAGCTGGGAAGATGCTCTATAATCTGGATGTGCGAGGAGGACGATGCTCTATACTCTCGATGTTGGATGGGGAAGATGCTCTATATTCTGGTTGTTAGAGGAGGAAGATGCTCTATACTCTGGTTGTTAGAGGAGGAAGATGCTCTATACTCTGGATGTTAGAGAGGGACGATGCTCTATAATCTGGATGTGCGAGGAGGACGATGCTCTATAATCTGGATGTTAGAGGGGGAAGATGCTCTATACTCTGGTTGTTAGAAGAGGAAGGTGCTCTATCTTCTGGTTGTTAGAGGAGGAAGATGCTCTATAGCTGATCCAGATATACGTTCTGACCGGTGCCTTCACATTACCAAGCCGTACACTGGCACCGCCGCCTTCGTTCCATTTCCTTGTGGCCACACAACCAGGAGACACACACTTTGTTCAATCGTCCAACATGGACAGTTGGACGATTTATAACCCGACCAGCCCGAGTACTCGAGTACCTGCTGACTGCACATATCAGACTGCCGACGCAAACGCTGGATAATCTGCTGCACCCCGGGACCGCGGCGAACCGTCATTCTCACTATAAATTAGCCTGACAATTATTTTACGAGTAGTAGCTTAGTCACACATGGCGTGACGTCTTTATGGGCCTTTAGGTAAAGATTAAAGCGATAGACGCTCCAGAAGAGTTCATTTACTATCAAATATGATCCCAAACAAGCAGTTTAAGCAGAGAAAGTCAATTAGCAAGAAGCAATTCAACCAAAAAAAAAAAAAACATGGAATCACTCAGCAGACCTACAGAGAGGGACAGTGTCTCAGGTCAAATGTCCCGACCAGCTTCACAGAACCACTTCACGTTTCACAAACTGGGAGGTCTCGTTCTCATCGCCATGAGTCCCACACCACGCAGGACGTTAAGAACATTTAAAAACTACCGGAAAGAGGGAAGGTGGAGCTCAACGTTCAATATCCGACTATTAAAAGGAGAAAGGAGTAGAAAATCAGAAAGTAAATCCAGGTTTCCTCTTGATAGGAGGGTTAAAAACGAGGATTTGCATGTTTCCCGGGTGGGTTTGACTGAGCGGTACGTGAACCTGCAGGACCTGGGGGGGTCGAGCAGGAAGGGAATGAAACCGATGACTGCTGTGAAAAGTTTTTAAACATTTTTAAAACGATGTCCCTTCACACAGAAACGTGAGAGACACGGAAAACAATGTATTTTTCATGTTGGTCCACTAGTTGGCGCTGTTGTTTGTTTCTGTAATGAAACCACACACACATGCACCAGAGAACAATCCACTACAGGAGGACAGGGACATTGTAGTGGACAGACGACCAAGTTGGATTGTTATTAAAGTGACCGTCAAAATAAAAGTACCAAGTCCCAAGAGAATCTGGACTGGGAGTCATGACACTTCTGGAGGAAACATTGTTCTGATTGTCTCTACTGAGCATGTGCAGAACTACTAGTGACGACGACCGTCGTGAGCGGGACCAGGAGCTTCAGTAACCTTGTGGATTGTTCAGTGGCTCCGAGCGCCGCCGTCGTGTGAACGAAACACCCACAACGCTGTAAACGTTTTGTTCTCACTGTAAACCGGCTCTAAGCGTACTCGACCAATTTTGCACTAAAACAAAAGAAAGAAATTGGAGTCGCTTTAAAAAAAATATTCAGTGTGCAGCGATCTGATTGGCTGAAGGTCAAACTTGGTGGTTTGATTCTGCTGTCAGAACTTTATCACACGAGTGTTTGGACTCATTTCTGTCTTCTTCAGTCTGACAATTGACTCGGAGTAAATGTCAGCAGCCCCAAAGCTGCTGAACATGGTTCATCACAGTCACACACCATTGGAGGCAAGTTTGGGGGTTCAGTGTCTTGCCTGAGGACACTTCGGTAGGCAGAGATGGGAATTGAACCTGCAACCTCCCGACTGGGAGACGCCCGCTCTACCAACCAAGCCACGCTGCCACTGTCAACTCTGGGTTCAGGACACACGAACTTGTTGCTCCAGGCAAAAACTAAAGTCGAGGTCATTAAGCCAACACTGTTGGATAAAAAAAGTTCGCCGTTTGTTTCGAACTTGATTGTGACGGTGTGACGGTGTGACGGTGTGACCAGTGGAGCTGAAGAAACTTTACGTCCAAAACACAATAATTATCAGCTTTACCAGAGGAAATGAGTGTTTCAGTTGTTTTTCTACCATCCAAGCTGAAGAACAGAACTTTTCAATATGTAAATAAGCTTTTCACTGCCCTGATGTTTGTGCAACGCGAAGCCGCCGAGGAAGCAGGCGCCTCCGTCACCATCGCTTCACAAGTGTCCGTCCCGGGAACGACTCTCTGCTCGGCGGTGATCACGCTCGGGAGGAGTCGCTTCTTCTACCTGCGACGCTCGACTCGCCAAACGACGGTGGGAAAAGCCAGAAACCTCTCCCCCCCTCTCGTCCTCCTCCTCCTCCTCCTCTCTCACCAATAGTCGGCTTATAAACACAAACACACACTTTCCATAATTACAGGCTTGTCCCCGCTCTCTGACGTGGGTGTGTCTGAGAAACACTGAGACCGAGGCGGAGGGGACGCCACAACACGAACATGCGAGAGAGTTTCACTCTGCAGGACCCGCAGAGTCCCGGTACGAGCTCCCAACAGTCCCGGAAAAACCCATTTCGTCAATCTGTGTGGGCGCCAGGGGAGCGTTGCTCTCGCTCCTTAATCTGGTGACAGAACTGAGAACTTTACACGTCCAGGCTGAATCACGAAACCAGCGTATTGGGAGGTGAACCTGCAGCGGCAGCAGATCCTACAGATTCGTCACGTCGACATCACGCTCGGCTTTCCTAGAACGCCGCTTCTGAAGCGACTACATACAGCCATCTAGCTGCAGGACGAAATAAAATAAAAAACCCTGAGACGGACGGCAGACTCCGCTCGTCTCCTTCGAGAACTCACAATGTGGCCGAGAGAAAGGCAAGCGGCGAGCAGCTGGGTGTGTTTGCACGACAAGGTGGTTGCCAGTCGGCGAGAGGAAGGGTGACGGAGCAGCAGAGGGGGATGCCGCTGTGTCTTTAAGCAGTAATCGCTGCATTCTCAGAGCATTTGTTGCCGGCCATCTAATGGGCGGTTCGGTTTAATGTCCACAAGGGCCGCCGGGAGCTCCTCCACTATTAAAAAAATCTCTGCCGCTCTGCAGCCGGAGCCGCTCGGGCTCCCGTGGCTCTTAAATAACGACCGAAATTAAAAGACGCTCTGATTTTGCATTTCAAAAAGGGAGGAACTGAGCTGGCTGCAGCAACAAAAGGGAAAACAATGTTGACATTCCCCGACATGTATCCTTTGGTCTTTTCTAAAAGGAAACCGGAGCTTGTCCACAGGAGAAGTTCTGGTGGTGGGGGGGGGGGGGGGGGGGGGGGGGGACTTTGACAATGTCTGTCTCTGTTTCCCTCATGCATGCATGTACAACACCTCCACAGATCTGAGCGGCTCTCCAGCATGAGGACTCCACACCGAGATCCTCTACACTCCCTCCATACGTGACCACTGCCCCCTACCAACAGGAAATCACAGTAGCATTCCCCTAAACCCACTGACAGTACAATACAGTACAGTACAGTACAGTACAGGACAGTACAGTACAGGACAGTACAGTACAGAGGCATGGTCCTCACATGCAACATGCAGATGTTCCCCTGTGTGACGCTCCACATGGTAGTTATGAAGGATCTGACCTGCAGCGGGCTAAATGCTCTGGGAGTGTGTGGAGGTGGTTGTTCAGGTGTTTGCAGCACTGAGAGGACCGACGCAGGTTCTGCTGCTGCTGCTGAGAGAAGCAGTGTTGCAACGCTGCCTGGACGTCTTGCAGAACAATCTCCACTCATAACAACACAAAGGAGCAGCAAAAGGAGAAGTTCTCTAGTTATGCAAAAAAAAAAAATAAAAAGAATCAAGCAGCCATGAAAAAGTTGAGAAATTAAGTTTCCAATCTGCAGCTCTTCAGACCAAACTTTGAGCAGCTGCTGTCAGGGGGCTGCTGCAGACTTGTAGCCCCTTCAGGGCAGCGGGGGGGGGGGGGGGGGGGGGGGGTTGGGGGGTGGGGGGTAGGGGTGGGGGGGGGGGGGGGGGGGCATGTGGATGTCAACAAAAGCACAAGTTTGCAATGTGTTTAAAAGTGTGTTCTCAACAAGTTGTGCATGCGGCGTGTTTTTTTTTTTTTTCCCCGCACGTGAAAACGAGGGGAACGAAGCGGGTCTGCTTACCGCGATGAGCGTGTTGGTCCTCTGCTCCGTGGAGGACGCAGAGTCCGGCTCCGGCTGCTTGCTCTGCGGCTGCTTGCTGCCTCCTCCCCCGGCGGACTTCTTGGCTCTCTGCTCCAGGCTCCGCTGGTACAGGCTCACCGTCTCCCGCCGCTCCAGCTCCAGCTGCTCGGCGTGCGCCTGCTGGTAGCGGCTCTCGCAGGTGACGTGGTGCCGCCGGCAGCCCTCGATCCGCTGCCGGAGCCGCTCCACCACCGTGCTGTGCTTAGGGATGCCCACCGCCCCGGCGGGCACCACGCTGCCGCCGGCCGGGTTCATGCTGTTGTTGATGCAGATACTGCCGTTGGGTCCGGCAGCGGGGGAGGCGAAGTCCCCCATCACGGCGCCGAGGGGCGGCTATTTTGGAGGAACTTTTCTCCCCAAGTCGCCGGCCGCCTCCTCCACCTTCCTCCGGCCACCTCCACCTCCGAGAACCGGTGTCCTCTCTGTCGCTCGCTCCCCGGGGGAGGAAGGTCCCAGAGCGGCGGGCAGCGGAGGGTTCGGCCGCTGAAGAGCTGCAACGGCCGGGAGGTTTAAAGGGCTGCGAGCCGGGCGGTCATAGCCCGACTGACCGCTTCTCCTGCTGCTTCTCAGGGGGAAGACCTCGACATACAGCCGCCGCGCCGCTTCACGACAACTCCTCCGGAAGAACCACACAGCGGGGCGGGTGTCTGCAGCCACCCGGCGGTCATACACCCTCACCCCGTCCCGCACTGGAGCAGCGGCCGCGCTCCGCGCTCCGGATCACCGCCTCGTCCTCCGAGAAAAAGTTTTGCAGCCTAAACCGAGCGGGCTCCGGAGTTTCCCTCTGAACTTGCATCTCATATGGTTTTGGTTCGAAAGATGTTGTTGAGTTTGCGGCGGGAGGAAGACGCTCCTCGGTGCTCGGTTAGTCCGCTGGAGCGAGGCAGAGCCGAGCGACGGCCCACACGGCGCAAAACGCGGATATGGAAGCAGCGGCGGAAGTCTGTAGTCAGCGGCTGCCGCCTGCCACCATCACAATAATCAGGTCCGCTTCTCCACCATGCCAGCGGAGTGATATCAGGACAGGAGCTGAGTGAAAACCAGCTCCGGGCTGCGAGCGGCACGCTGGCGGAAGGCCGCAAAACGCGGACTGGAGTCCCCGGGACGGCCGGAGAGGACCGGGAACGAACCAGATAGGACCGGGAGGGAAGCGGTAGAAGACCTCCGAATCTGGAGCCACAGCAAGACATGAAAAATACCGGAAAACAGTGGAAAAATAAATGAAAAATGCAGGAAAAACTAAATACAGGATAATACAAGGAAGTACACAGGAAAATGCAACAAAAGAAATACTGGTAAAGTACAAATACAGAGGAAAATACAGGAAAGATACTAGAGAAATAAAGGCAAAATACAGGGAAAATATAATACAGGAAAATACAAAGGAATACAGACAAAAATATTGGAAAATAAAGGAAATCACTGCAGAAATAAATGAAATATACAGGAAAAAAGTACAGGATAATACAAGAAAATACAGAGGGAAATGCAAAAATACAGTGAAAATACAAAGAAATGAAGAAGAAAATACAAAAAAAGAGGAAAATACTGGAGAAATAAAGGAAAAATACAGTGGGAATACAATACAGAAAAATACAAGGAAATACAGAGGAAATTATTGGAAAATACAGGAAAAATACTGGTAAACACTGGAAATATACAGGAAAAATATCATACAGGATAACACAGGGAAATACGGAGGCAAATACAAAAAATAATGGAAAATACATGAAAAACACAGGAAAATAGTGGAGAAATAAAGGATAAATACAGGGAAAATATATGAAAGACAAAAGGGGATAACAGAGGAAAATACAGGTAAATACTGTACATGAAAAATATGGGAACATCCAGAAAAACACCCGAATAATCCAATCCAAACAAAAATCACAAAACATAACAGACACAAAATGCTTAAATAATGTAAATTCAACAGGACTACAACAAACACCTGTACAAACTGCAAAGACGGAAAGAAAATATAGTTCTATCCTCTTTCTTTCTGTGTCATCAGAAACTATCAGAAAAAAACCTAAAAGATGGATTTTTAAAGAAAGAATCAGCAGAAACAGAACAATTCAACAAAAATATTAAAGTAATCAGATAAAATGCAGAAAACATGGAAACAAAACCAAAGAGTCCCCAGTGCAAACAGACAGCAGCATTGAAAAGGAATGCGAAGAAAAGAACAATTTAATCGAGAGTTGCACCAAAAAACACAATAAAACAGAAACAGAAATTATACACAAAATCCCAAATCATTTAACCATCTATCTTTTCTCACAATGTTCAAAGTTTCCTTTGTTGGAGCGAAAGAAGTTCCAGAGACAGAAAATGCAAGACGGAAATCAACATGTTGAGAAAATAGAAACCAACAACAGAATGAAAGTTACATTTGAAATAATCCAGAAAAGATTATTCCAAGATCAACTAAGCAGAACGTTTAGAACAACTGGTGAAGAAACGAGGCACAAAATAAACATATCCTGAAACACAGTCATAAAGTAAAAAATATTTGAACATGCAGTCTGGAGGATGCGTTTAAGTTACCAAATATTTTCACTTGCTTGATAAAGGTGAAGTGATAAAAGACTAAATGATAGAGGAAGTCCAAATACCTCGTCACCGCCACCTCTACGCATATCTTATCCTTCCTGATGATTCCAGATAAACGTGACCGAGTTTAACTGAGTTTGATAAGTTGTCAATCATTTAATGTCTTCATGGGTTAAAGCAGACAGCGAATTTTCCTCTATGTAGTAGAAACAAATCTATTTAGATCAGGGGTGTCAAGGACATTTTAGTTCAGAGGTCAAATTCAGTCCAGATTCACCCTGAGTGGGTCGGACCGGTAAAATAGTGCCGTAATAACCTTTGAATTTAAACTTTATCTTTGTTGTGGTATAAAGTATACATGATGAAAATGTCTATATTTCCACAAAAACAAACAATTACTACAGAAAACGACTCCAATCTCAACATAAAGCCAATTCTACTGAAACCTTCTGGTGAAATGTCCAGAAAACGTCTCCTGTAGCTGTTGCATTGTGGGAGTTTTGACAAAACTCCAACCTGACAGCACGGCTCTGAGGCTGGTTTGACAGCAACCAGGTCGTGAGCTTTCATGGCAGCGTCACTGACGTCTCAGCTCGGAGTCTCAGGAGCTGTGGCTACAAGAACCAAGAGTAATCAGATTAAATGCCCACCCGATTACATTTGCACCAATCGACTAAAATCACGACGGGGTTGTGGGCTGTGGTGTTGTCCAGTTTTTGATCCGATCAGCCTGTAAACATCGCATCGAGTTACTTCCTGCAGCCGGAGCGACGTGGATTCACCTCACATCGTGGCGTGACCACGTTCACGCGCCAGTGTTTTGAGAAAGACGACAGCAGCAACGCAAAACTGGTCGGTGCAGGAAACAATTCTCTCAAACGTATTAAAGGACTTGGAAATATTTCAAAGGCTTGACGGACGTAACGTTCAGGGGACTCTGTGCACGAACATCATAGTGCAAAGCATTATGGGATTAATCCTCTGGAATTAATCCAGTCACATCTTGGTGCATATAAACTGTCACAACGTTCCAATGACTTCATTCAGTGTTCATTTAATATAATAATAATAATAATAATAATAATAATAATAATAATAATAATAAAATCTATGTTTTCTTTGACATTTTTACCATTTTGTTGGCGGTCTATTGTGGGCCGCGTTTGACACCTCTCCTTTTGAAGAGTTTGAAATGAATAAAATAATGATTATTTCTTACTAGAACTGTGTTTCTGTAAATAAAAAGAAAGAATTGGAATAAGATAATAAAGTGCAGTTTTAGCTGATCGTCACATTCTAACCCTTTGTAATCCACTTTTTTTTGTCTCTTGGGTCTCTTTTTAAAAACATGTTGTGTCAACCAATAGTGTAATAACTGCCAGAAATGTAATTTAATTTTTTATCCTTTTTAATCTAATAAATTAAATAACTTGCTGGTAATGGTAATGTGTAAAATATGTTTTACAACCACAATTGGAAGAGAGTGAAGCATAATATGTTTCCTCAATGAATGAATATGACAAGTATTCCATCTACGATCACTATTTCTGATAGACAAACCCGTGAAAAGATGCATCTTATTTACAAGAAATGTAACCCTGTTTCTGTATTATTACAATGTTTGCTGCAGTTAAAACATTTAGAAAATATTTTTTTAATACTTCTCCTACATGTAATAACTTATTAGATTATTGGTCAAATGATAATGGTTCAAATATCCTGTTACACTATTGGTAATTTATCACATTATTTGCTTTATTACAATTAAAAAGACCAAAATCATTATTGGTTGTTACCGACGTGTCAAATGTTAAAAACAAGCAACAGCACCCACTAGTGGCCCAACACGCTAACTACATCATGTTCGGCGTTTCTACCAGTTCCCTGTGTGCATATACATTTATCAGAAAGTTGGCACATAAATGTGAAATTTTTCTGAAATGAAAACGCACAGACGAAGCGTTTTCTCTTCAAACGTTGTCGTGGAAACGGGGCCTAAATGTCGAGATCGTGACAGGAAGTGAAAACCAGTAAAGTCCCTGTCACGACTCCTGTTGGGATTCCCACCGGGGTCGTCAAAGCATTCGCACCGTTCCCGACGGTACGAGACGAATTTAAATAAGCGTTTTTGCGGACTATACGAGCTGAATCTGCGCCGACTCGACGTGACTACGCTACAATAAAACGTCATAAGCGTGTGCTATCCATTCAGGACAAATAAAGTCGCTAATCCTGGACGGAACTCTCGCCCTTGTCTTATGTTTGGAGTAAAATCCCTTAAAAAAAAAGGAAGAGGAGAACATGGACGCGGGCTTGAAGTTAGTACTTGTACGTTAGCATTCTTGTGTCGCGTGGCTAACTACGTCATGTCATACTGCATTTCTATTGGTTTGTTTGAGCTGACGTGATCGCAGCCGCCGCCATGACCCTCCAACTATCAGACGTAGTCTGATGGCGGTCGCGGGCTTACGACCGAAACCTCGGTGGTCCGAGACCCGAGCACAGAGAACGACCGATTCGAGCCGCGACCTCGGATCTTACGAACGACTCCCCCTCGATCCGACCGTTCCTCTCAGACGTCTGTTCGTGGGCGCCTTAAAACACAGCGGCCGATTGGATTCCCGAGTACAAACAAGCCTGTGAGGAGTGTGAGTACTGCCTTCGTGTACAAGTATGACCAACATGTGATGGTGGCGGTGGTGTAAACTAACGCAGGCCGGTTCATTGGCTTTGATCGAGAACTCCACAGTTCCCTCCTCGTCTCCGGCCTGCGTCGCTGGGATCGCTCACTCATTCACATGCATGCAAACGGACGTCAGACTGAATCATATCCTCACACACACACACACACATGTGCTTCAACTCCATGTTCTCGCTCTCTTTCTCTCTCTCTCTCTCTCTCTCTCTCTCTCTACGTCACTCTGGGCCTCTCTCGCCCATTTTTATTTTTATCTGCCATGTCATGTGGGAGTTCTGAGCTCCGTCCCCGACTGTTCGGGCCATATGTGCTCCCTTGTCTCGTTCAGACCATCCCACCAACACACACACACACACACACACACACACACACACACACACACACACACACACACACACACACACACACACACACACACACACACACACGTACAGTCACTCACCCCCACACACACTCACACACTGTACACCAGCAGAGACATCAGCACACAGGCAGTCACACGATCTGCATGGCAATTAAACACGGTCAGCATGTGTCTCTGCTTCCACTCCATTGGCCGTTATTCATCGCTGCTCCATATTTCACAGTTAAAAAGGTTATGTGATCCTCGCACGGCCACCACACACACACGCACACGCACACGCACGCACGCACACACACACACGCACACGCACACACACACCCGGGGTTTAAAACCCAAGAATCAACAGCATCAACCTCACATCAGTGCTTCCCAACTGTTTCTTTCCTTTTGGTTTGTGGTGACTCTGTGAAATGAAACGACACGTCCTGCACGTCAAACGACACAATGCGATGTTTGCAGCTGCCCTTTACACCAACACATGCAAGTCTCTTCTGATCTGCTGGCAGGGCCGGCCTTGGAAACTCAATCAGCTTTACAGGTTTGGGCATAAAAAGTGTGAGTCACAAATGAAGACTTTGATGAGGTTTGTGAATGTCGTGGTTCGTGTGCGTGTGCGTGTGCGTGTGCGTGTGCGTGTGCGTGTGTGTGTGCGTGCGTGCGTGCGTGTGTGTGTGTGTGTGTGTGTGTGTGTGTGTGTGTGTGTGTGTGTGTGTGTGTTGAAGGTTTGGTGGGAGCAAAATGCATATTTTCAGAGCCATTGAACCAACATCTTGAGGTTCCTAAACGTTTCTGTTTCGTCTCATCTGACCTGAACTCATTTGGATTCCGGCGACGTTTCCACGTTTCCACATTTCCACGTTTCCACGTTTCCACGTTTCCACGTACCCAGGTTGTTGTTTTTTTTTACAAAAAAATGTATATTTCACTCTACGTTTACAAAATAATCTTCATTGACACGGACCCGCATATACGCCTGGTTCAGAGGTGGGATGAGCAGCCAAACCTGCAGGGGGCAGTGTAACGAGAAGCGTGAAGCCATGAGAGCCAATCAGAATCCTTGAAAAAACACGCCGTCACGAATTGTGACATAAAAATCCGCCTCCCCCCTTTGGAGGCAACAGGGAACACAGAGTTTATCCAGAGCTCCACTGTGGCCAGAGTTTTCAGGGATCATTGTTTGCGGTGAGTCGTTGCCGCGCTTATACCTGGGTATGTGTAAACGTGGCCTCAGTGATGATCGTTAATCAATGTTTCAGTGGCAGTAGAAGCACTGTGACGCGCTTTAAAGTTACTCTACCAGAAAATATACTTCCCGTAAAAAGTCTCACTTCTGCACAGAGAATAAACCGACACCCCGAAAACCACCACCGCTCATTTCCACCAGTTTCCAACCCGCACCTGCTCAAATCGATCACAGTGAAGTCGCTATGTTTACGAACAAACAGGAATTTATCGCCGTCAAACTGTGTTTATGACGTCATCTTGGGAAACCTGCCCCATGGGTTTCTGGGATATCAAAGATGGCGTTATGGGGCAACTCAAGGGAAAATATCCACATTTGACCGATTTAGCCTGAAAACAAAAGGGCCAGACTTTCTCAAAGGAAAAGTCTTGAAAGTCGGAAATGTTGTGAAACTGAATCGGGTTTTTTTTCCAGTATGAATCGAGATCTTGCGAGATCGAGTGTAAAAGCGGGATCTTGTGACACCATGCCTCTGGAAAGTTCGGGAGTTTCCGTGATCAGCAACTCCGGGGAAGTTCTGCCAAATTGAAATGCTGGAAATCCGTGTTTGTCTGAGTGTAACGATGAAGTTCCTTCAGGAAGGCAATGACAACACATTAGAGACGTACGTCATCAAGTAAAACTTATTCCTACAGTTTTTCACTTTTCCCGTGTGGATTCTGCTGGAGGAACTTTTACTGATTATATAGTTGCACCTATTAGAGTTTCAAAGGGTTCCTTACTTGTGGAGAGCTCCAGCGTTTAGATACGTCTACGTACGTTTCGAGTGAAAACACATTGTTTTTGCGTTTCAGTTTCAGGAAAGTTTCATGTTCGTTGTTTCAAATGAAAAGGCAAAGCTTTGAAAGCAAGGTCCGCTCAGAAACACTGAAATGGTGTAGTTAGCACGTTGGGCCACTAGTGGGTGCTGTTGTTGTTTTTGTTGTTGTTGTTTTTTTTTGTTTATGTGTCTATTTTAAGATTGTTGTTGTTGTTTCTCATTTCTTAGTGTTTATTTTCCATATCTGTTTTTTGTTGTTTAATTCTTTGCGCTTGTGTTTTGGGGAAATGCTCAAACTCCGTCTCCATGGAAACGGGGGAGGAAACACAACATTTCTGAAACGCTGCTCCTGCACATGTGCACCACGGCCGCAGTACATAATTATTTAACGGAAGACAAATAAGAACTGAAAATAGACGACGTGGATTTTAAATGTGGATATTTCGTTTGTATTTCGACTAGTTCAGGTAACGTTAATAGATAATTGACTTTATTTTATAATCTATTCATGCCGATTTGCACTTGAACAAAAGTAAAAATTAGAAGACATTATTCAAAGCTTTTTAATTTTAATAGTCCAGCCCACTAAAAAGATTTTGACACTCCTGCTTCAGAGGAAATAAATTAACAGTTGTCACCAAGAGCAGTTTGAAGTGAAAATATAGTGACAGAAAATAAAATTTCACCGGGAAAAAATGTTGACGGAGCTGAAAACATGTTTGGTCATGAAGTAGAGGGACTGATGTGAAGTCACTACAGAGGCTGAACCGCGGCGGCAGGGCGCCGGCGTCCCGGCCGATCGTGACGTGACGGCGGCGTGGAAAGAATAAAAAATGGCGGAATTCTTAGCGCCCCGTTTCTGACGGTTTCATCATCCCGCACGTCGGCCAGACCTGAAGCCACGAGGATTTTCTGGCAACATCTGGGCTTTGGCTGCGGCTTTGTAGACGGAGGAGCGGCTTTGCTTCAGTCCATGTTGTTCTGGGTCGGAGCGAGGAGAAGCCTCCATTGGCCCCGGGGCAATAACTCATTTTTGTGTGTGTGTTGTTTTTTTTTTTTCCCAGTGCTCTTCTCCTTTAAGGAGCCTGAGTGAAACCTTTCAGAGTCGGGGGGGGGAAGCAAACGTTTCCAATCGGGAACAACAGATGTGTTCGGTCCGTGACACTTTACCAAAAGAACAGCTGGATTCCTACAATTTCACATCTGCACCACCAGCCAGTAGCAGCAGCTCCACACTTCAGGCCTCCACAGCAGCCGCAGGAGGTGCAGTGTGAAGCTCGGGGGCAAAGTGTAAATATGTGAACGTGATTCGCTGGTGTTACTGTCACTTGATTACAAGTTGTGAGTCCAACAAAACATTTGATGGTTAATATAACATATTGACCTTGATTGGATCTGACTTGAATTCATTTAAACTTGTATTATAAAATTCTCTTAAAATTCTGTTATGTTGTATGATTAAAGTAATTTATAAGATCTAACAAAATTAAGGAAAATGTGAAAAACAAAAATAATTATATTGTGTGATTCTAAGAATAAAGATCTAGAGGGGTAGGATTGAAAAATTATCTATTCTGTTTATTTTTTTAAAATATTTTTTACATGATCGTAAATAAATAAATAAATAAATAAATAAATAAATAAATAAATAAATAAATAAATAAATAAATGTTCTATTATATTTATTTGTGTAAATACAACCACTTTTAATTGATGACACGAAAGCACTCTAAGGTTAATTTCTCACGACCACTGATGGGCAGTAACAGTAACAGTAACAGTAACAGTAAAGTAACAGTAACGTAAAGTAAAGTAACAGTAACAGTAAAGTAACGGTAACAGTAACGGTAACGGTAACAGTAAAGTAACGGTAACGGTAACAGTAACAGTAAAGTAACGGTAACAGTAACAGTAACAGTAAAGTAACAGTAACAGTAACTTAAAGTAAAGTAACAGTAACAGTAAAGTAACGGTAACAGTAACAGTAAAGTAACGGTAACGGTAACGGTAACAGTAACAGTAAAGTAACAGTAACAGTAACAGTAAAGTAACGGTAACGGTAACGGTAATGGTAACGGTAACAGTAACAGTAACAGTAACAGTAAAGTAACAGTAACAGTAACTTAAAGTAAAGTAACAGTAACAGTAAAGTAACAGTAACAGTAACAGTAAAGTAACAGTAACAGTAAAGTAAGGGATTATTTTTGCAAAAACAGTCATTCGATTACAGTTACTTTCCCGCAAGTATGCCATGTTACTGCATTACTAAACTTTGATTTTGTCTGGTGAGACTGACAATGACGTATAACAGTATAGCTGTAAACAACAGGAGACAACATGCAACACTTTCTTTCTTTCTTTCTTTCTTTCTTTCTTTCTTTCTTTCTTTCTTTCTTTCTTTCTTTCTTTCTTTCTTTCTTTCTTTCTTTCTTTCTTTTCTGAGCAGTGGGAATGGTATGGACTAACTGGAACCAGCAGATGGTCAATCTTCTAAATTTCTATGTGGTCTGTCTTCTTCTGAGTTTTTGTTGTGTTTGGTGAGTCACAGCGCCCCCTTAAGGCAATTGGGAATTGGGTTCTTCTGAATACTGTTTATGTTGTAGTTTTTTATAGTTTATATGTTAGTCAAACTGATTCACTGGGGTTTTTTTATTTCTTTTATTTGCCACAAAATCCAGGTGAAGTTGTTTAGGTTAACATAAATAAGAGAAACAGGACTGCAGAGTGTAATTGTTTTTTTGTTGTTGTTATGACTGAATAAAGGTTAAAGTTCTTAAGTCATTCTGTGAAGAATCTTGAATCAATAAGTGAGTTTTACAATAATTTCTAGGTAAACAAAGCTTCTGCCAATAGTGCTTTTAGCTTCAGACATCTTAGTCGCTCCAAAAATACACTATTGAGTATATTTGCAATAGCAATGTAAGGATCAGATCGGGAAAGTATCGGTATCGGCCGATACTCAATTCTGAAAAATCGGATCAGTACCGGGGGGAAAAAATTGTGATCAGGACGTCCCTAATATTTAGTATATGTGAGAATTCAGTTGACGTAACAAACAATATGCTTTTCTTTGAGTGGAAACTTGACGAGTTCCTTCAACTGAAACCATTTCAGGACCCAGATTGCCTGAAATGGTTTCAATTAATTAGTACAAGTGATTTATGAGATTCACAGTCCTTGTGTAATCAGTATTGTTTGATCTGAGTACAAGTAACTTAAGTATCCATTGTTACAACTTTGCTGAATACAGTTCACTATTTTAAGTCATTAAACAAACGTTATTTACATAAAAGTTCTTCTATTAGCAGGACTCATATGAGACACAACAAAATATATACATTTAAAATAAGGAATTAAAATCAAGCTTTAAAATATCTCTTGATTTTGTATCAAAACAACATTTTAGGAATTATTTATATATTATTTATTAAGATGAAGAGTATTAAATCAACCTAAAGAATATACGTTGTGATTTATAATTCAAATGGCTAAAATTATCCACAAATATATTCAACTGAGTTAAGTTAAAATAACTAAAAATCATTTTTGTGTTGAATAACCATTTCTGAACATTTAAGTTATTATTTTTAACGAGATGTGAATTCATCCAGTGTATATGAAGTTTGCATGTTTGCGGTCTGAGCAATAAAACGGTACTGTAAAGCGTTTAGCCTCATCCCGTCACACCTTTCAACAGCAGGCGTCGATAATCTCTTTCAATCTGAGCCGATGACCAGAATTTCACCCTGTAGAGAAGAATTAAAAATTAAAGAATTTGAGTCGACGACAGTCGAGGAGAAAAACGTCACGTGTTTCATTAACATTTAAATAAATGGAGTAAATGGGAAATTATTGTAATCCTTTGTTAAAATACTTGGATTCTGTTGGATTGATTGTGGTTGTAAATACTGTACCTGAGGATTGAGACTAGTTTGTTTAGTTGTGGATGATGACATGTGTCCTTATCTTTTTGTGAACCAGATATTTGATTGTGGTTAATTTCATTTGATTTATTCGTGTGGTATTTCAGTGGTATCGCCCCAGGAGTGTATGAGTGTGAAATTCTTGAAGTGAGGATTTTTATAAAAAAAAATCTCATCAAGTATAAAATTGAGTATTTTCTTCACTACATCTCCATTTGGTGCTCATTTTGTCATTTTTGATTGAGCTTATATTTGTACTTTTGTTGTCGTACTGTGATATTCTGTTCAACTAACTCAGGACCGAATATTTTAGTTCAAGAAATTTCAAAAGTAGATTTTTTTTTTTTCTGATCGGAATCGTCATCAAGAGGCGTTGGAGAATCCAAAATCATTTAAGTTACAAGAAATATGAGATTACCTTTTTGGAAAGTAGCAGATATACTGATTGTTAAAAGTAATTAATTAATATGGAAATCAATTAGGAGAGTGCTGCCCAGGAACATTTAGCATTTACAGGAACCCAGTAAGAACTGTATTCAATCTAAGGGATTATAAAATAGGAATGGTGATCTTTGTCCACTGTAATGCTCTTTAGCAGATCTTTAGGGATATTTTGGTTCTTTAAAATGATTTATTAATTACCTGTGAGAGTAACTCTTTAATCTACTTTAGATGTACGATTATAGTGGGACTTCAATTAGGGGAAGGATGATGCTCTATAATCTGGATGTTAGTGGAGGAAGATGCTCTATAATATGGATGTTAGTGTAGGAAGATGCACTCTGATATGGATGTTAGTGGGAGGAAGATGCTCTATAATCTGGACATTAGTGGGGGAAGATGCTCTATAATTTGGATGTTAGAGGGAGGAAGATAATTTATAATCTAGATGTTAGTTGGAGGAAGATGCTCAATAATCTGGATGTTAGTGGGGGAAGATGTTCTATAATCTAGATGTTAAGAGGAAGATGATCTATAATCTGGATGTTAGTGAAGGAAGATGCTCTATAATAATAGATGTTAAGAGGAAGATGATCTATAATCTGGATGTTAGTGAAGGAAGATGATCTATAATCTGGATGTTAGTTGGAGGAAAATGCTCCATAATATGGATGTTAGTGGGAGGAAGATGCTCTATAATCTGGATGTTAGTTGGAGGAAAATGCTCTATAATATGGATGTTAGTGGGAGGAAGATGCTCTATAATCTGGATGTTAGTGGGAGGGAGATGCTCTATAATCGTGATGTCAGAGGGAGGAAGATGACCTATAATATGGATGTTAGTGAAGGAAGATGCTCTATAATCTGGATGTTAGCTGATCAAGTAATGAGCTCATTGAAAGTACTTTTTTCACAATGGTAATCTGTTACTCTGAGTTACTGTTTACCCCTAATTTGCACCGGTTTTATGTGGAGAACTCAAGCTGCCTCATGCAGTCACGACTTCAATGTCCCGGAGTGCCTCCAGGCCCTGGTCCAGACCCAACGAAGGGCCACGACACACTGATTCAAGGTTTACCTGGAACATTTACACTGGTGGCCATTATCCACCAGCTGTCTCTCCTTTAAACTCTTCTACTAACAAGCTGACGGCTCGTGGCGGTATCCATCAAAAAATGATGAGGTGATTAGTTAGATCGTCTGTCTGCTGAAAACTCTGCACTCAATTTTAAATCCATTAATCACCGAAGCCCGTCGAAGGGAAGAACGCCACAGGGAGGACACTCCTTTTAGATACAGTGGATAACCTTGCTCCTAAAAAAGGTTTGGACGGTGCGTAAAATCTAAGTCCAGTTTCAGAAAAAAACATATGTGAGCGCCTGTAATTAGTTTGATGCAGCAATAAACCACAGCGGTGTGCGCTGTAGACCAGGATGCAATGACTTTAAATTACAGAACATTTCTCTTGGTTCTGCAGGGAGTCTCCACCTCCCAGTCTGGTTCTGGATCCCCATTTGATTCCAAGCTCAGGGGCCTGCTCAGGCAGAGTTTGCATGTTTTCCCTGAGCGTGAGTTTTTTTTCCAGGCCGTCCAACAGTCTAATAGTAATAAGTACTTTGACCTGTCCAGGGTGGATGGACGGCCTTTTCTAAAGCGCGACATTCAAAGGAAGTTCTCTTTCCTTCTTGTCCGATGGAGGAGTTCATCAACAAACCCGCCGTCTTTTTCCATTTCTGACGCGCCACCAGCTGATGCCCGACCCTGAGCCATGTCGCTGACAAATAAAGAGCGCACAATTTTAACTGGTGTGCAGCTTTTATTGAGTTTCTTGTGAAAATATATTCCAAATTCTTGTTTTGGGCCAAACGAGCTCGAGGTAACTCCCCAATAAAAGAGAGATGGCTCCGTTTTCCTCCGCAACAAACATCATGTTTTCCAGTCTTGTGAATCGATGGGATTTAACACCCTGGAGTGTTGGGAAGCACAAGTGTTGGGAATTTAACCAGAAATGCGTGAGTCATGTTCCACTGGTTAGAACCAGTAATATAACTTATGCTGTTGCTCATTATTCACTTTCCATTGAAACCAAATCAAAACACGCCTCAAAACTATTTGAACTCGGCCTGACTTGTCACTCCAACTTCCTCTTCAGCTTCCCACTGAAAACCACCGTGTCACATTAACCTGCTCGCTCTGTGCGTGTGCGCGTGTGTGTGTGTGTGTGTGTGTGTTCTCTTTGGGGAGTCCAACATACCTTGTGGGCCCTCGACGCAGGGCCTCACATTGATTAACACGTATTTGAGAGTTAAAATGTGGTTTACTGCCGGGTGAAGGCGGTGTGGACGGAAAGCCCTCACAAAGATAGAAGTCTGTGTTAATGTAGATTAATCAGTCCTTCGATGGGAAATTATCGTCATTTTTAATGTGTAATACAATAAGTCTGGTTTACTAAGTTTATATAAGTTTTCAAGCGACAGACGAAGATTTTCATTGCATTTTGGCGGTCTGTGTTCTGAGTCACTGAAAACTTTTATAAAATGGCTCCCAAGATGGAACTTTAAGAAAAACACTTTGCCTCTCTGCTCCTGGTCCTGGTCACCACGGCTGTAGTAACTAGTAGTTGTGCACATGCTCAGTAGCTGTACAATGAGATCAATCTTTCCTCCAGAGTGTCATGACTCCCGGTCCAGATTCTCCCGGGACTTGGTGCTTTTATTTTGACAGTCACCGTAACAACAATCCAACTTGGTCGTCTGTCCACCAGAACGTCCGTGTTCCCTCAGTGTGAATGTTTAGAGCGGATTGTTCTCTGCTGCATGTTGTGTGTGTGGTTTCATTACAAAAACAAACAACAGCACCAACTAGTGGCCCGACATGGAAACGACATTGTTTTCGATGTTTCTGGTGTTTCCGTGGAAACGCAAACTTTTGTTGAAACAAACACACAAAAACTATCCGTTTTCAATTGGAAATTCATCATGTAAACATTTTCTAGTTAACGCGAGAGCAGGGACGTCAAACATGAGGTGCGTGAGCCAAAACCGGCCCGCAAGAAAAACTCCAATCCGGCTAAACCACCAAGCAAATAATAACATTTTAAAACATCTTTTTATTAACAAATTGCTTCAGAGTATCGACAAAACACTGCGACCTGAGCTGAGATATCGGTGAGGCCACTATGAAAGCCTAGTGACCTGGTTGTTATCAAACTGACTTCAGAGCCGTCCTGTCAGCGGGAGTTTGTAAAAACACCCAGAATGCAACAGTTATAGAAGTTACTGGACATTTCACTGTATTTTGTGCCAGAAGGTTTCATTACAATTGTCTTTATGTTTACGCTGGAGTAATTTTCTGACCTAATTGTTTCAACATTTTTCATTACATATACTATCCAGCACAACAAAGTAAAGCTTTACGGTTTAGATTTAAAGGTTGTTATTGCTCTATTTTACCGCTCAGGGCTGAGAGTGGAACCTGAACTGAAATGAGTTTGACACTGCCGAGTTAGAATTAGTCAAGTAGGAGTTTTGAATGAGTTCATAGTGAGGTAATGCAAATAGAAAAACACAAAACACCAAGAACGTGTATGTGTGTGTGTGTGTGTGTGCGTGTGTGCGTGTGTGCGTGTGTGTGTGTGTGTGTGTGTGTGTGTGTGTGTGTGTGTGTGTGTGTGTGTGTGTGTGTGTGTGTGTGTGTGTGTGTTGCCTCAGTGCGATTGGCCAGTCTGGACTGCTTAGTGCTTCAGGAATGAATGGAATGTTGTTTTACACACACACACACACACACACACACACACACACACACACACACACACACACACACACACACACACACACACACACACACACACACACACACACACACACACACACACACAGTGTGTTAACCTGAGACGGTTTTCCTTCCCATCCATTCTGCTTGTCAGCAGCCTGCTCGGCTGGTGGGAGTCGCTGGGTGTTTTGGTGGATTTGGGAGCGGGGGAGTGTCCAAGCAGCATTTTGACTTTGAAGCAGTCATTGTTAAGTTGAAATATGAGTTTCTCACCTTAAAGAAAAAGCACTGCAGCCAGTGATGGGACTCGGTTTCTGCCTCGGTTTCCATATTAGACACGTCGTACGGAGGTAAAACACTGCTGCAGAGAGCAACCTGGTTATAAAGCAAGTGTCGTTACAAAGTGATCATTAGGACATGTTAATAGCTGTTTTCTCTGGTTGTGTCTCTGCGTTGTGCGCTCACACAAAAGCACAAAAGATCACTTGTTTTTTTCCTCCTTGAACAAGGCAGGGACGTATTTCTTTTCTATTCTCACTGTCATGCCGGTTTGTCTGCTCACGACTTCAAGTGTGGGTGGTAAAGAATGAGTTCTACACACACACACACACACACACACACACACACACACACACACACACACACACACACACACACACACACACACACACACACACACACACACACACACACACACGGTGAGGGCTGGAGAGCTGAAAGGAAGCGTTGAGTGTCATGATAATCAACCGGGCGAACGTCGTCAGTGTGTCTGCAGCGTCGGGACGACACGCTTTGTTACATCATAAACCGATCAAAGACGTTCAAACAAACATTCACAAAACAGAACTGTGCTCAACCCGATGTGAAGATTTCCACCCACACTGACAGCACATGCAGTGTCTCCTCCTCCGGAAGCTTCTTCTCTCTGAGCTCCGCAGCGTTTTGACATTCAGGCCGAGCGGCTCACCCGGTGATGACCCCCCCCCCGAGAGGCACCCAGGGGAGGGCAGAAGGGGCTTCTCCCACCTTTTGGGCTCTTCCGGAGACCTGGAGACTCCCATTCGGGGTGGGGTGGGGGGGTAACTCTCTCACTGAGGAGACGTTGCCGAGTTGTTGCACTAGACAGTCTGCCTCTAAATATTTAATGTGGGCCGCTCTGCCTCCGAGAGCCAGATAAAGACAGAATCAGGCAGGCTGATATATTGATGAGCCACAGGGAGAGTGGGGGTGGGAGGGGTGGGGGGGGGACTTAACAGACGAGGGAGGATTCCAGCCCAGTCGGTTAAACAGCCTTGCTCAAAGGCACTTTGGAGCTTGAATTATGTCCAAACCTCAAGAAGACGTGAAGTACATTCAGCGTTTCCCAACATGTACTTTGATTTTATTGTAAGATTCAAAAACTGTGAGGATTCCTGTCAATCCTTTGTCGGCTCTGATTGTTTATCTTCCAGTTCGGTTCAGTCCGATCCATTCTGCGGAAAGTTGACTAATCTCCTCTAACGCTGTTGGCCGGCAGTAAGGTCAGCCTGAAATGTCTTTTGCCAGGTCGTCCCCTTTCCCTCTCACCTACATGAAGACTCCACGTCATTGTTTATCTGGTTGTATGGTGTTGTTGGGCCTTGACCACCATGCTCACCCCCACTCCGGACAAAGGAGGGGGGGGGGGGGGGGGGGGGGGGGGGGGGGTTGACCACGTTTCTTTGAGAACAAAGAAACATGTGGCCACCACTGGAAAAATTCGCCATTGGTCACGTGACCCCGGCAAGCACCTCGGGAGCTGCATCCCTGCAGCTCACCACCAGGGGAATCCACCAACTCCGCCACACCCATGGTCTGGAAACCTGAGACCAGCCCAAGGAGATTGGTTGAGAAGCAGCCGGACCGCACCAGGGGTAGGACCATGACGCACAACTATAAAAGTCCAACATACGAAAATTCAAGCATCTCCAAGACGGACTCGCGTTGATCCAGACACAGAACTTCGCATGGGGACACAAAGGGGGCCGCGTGTTGACTCACACGGACTGGGCCCGAACACTTCCAACTCGCAGGACGAGCTGGAGAAGCCATGAAAATGTACTTTTTGTACGTCTTTTCTTTTTCTTCAACGGGACCCACACAGCTGCAAGCCAACTTCGCTCCCCTCCAGCCGCGCAGCTTCCCCGTGCCCGCTGACCTGAAGCTCGCTTGTGCATCCACGCGGGAAGTGCCAAGTTACTCACAATGCGTTTGCCCCGTGTTCCACACCACAAAACGCAACTCCGGTCTTCCTTTCACCGGGACTCGAAAGAACTGCCCATGGCCGCAAATCAAAGGATTTTCTCCAGTAACGGAGGCTCGTTCCACCCAACTTCTGACCAAGTAAGGGGCCGTGTCTGGGCAGAATAGGTAGAATGATGTTATGTTGATATTGCTGTGTGTTTATTTTGTGCTTGTGAGACTCTGGGATGCTGATCCCCTCCTCCGTTTCCAAGCAGTTTGTGCCCACGCGTAGATAGCCATCGACGCAAACCACCATACGGCTATCCCGGCTATCCCGCAGCTAACAGAAGCTGAGACGGTCTGAACAGCTGACCCAGCTCCTGTTGATAACTGCTGGACTCTCGCGTTAGCAGAACCGCGCCAGAACTCTTCTCTAATTCGCTTTCTCTCTCTCTCTCTCTCATTAACCCCATTCGCGCGTGCCCCGCCCATCCGCTGCCGCTCATCTTATCTTCTCCAGATAAGCTCAACACACATAGCCACATTAGCATCCGAACCGCTAACTTGTGCCGCTAACGACAGATCACCAGAGTTCTGACTGCATGTTCCGACATCCAATTAGAACTCCGGCTCAGAACCGGACTGACAGCGTCGTCCAGTCGTCACGTGACCTCGAAAACCAGGCTGCCATTTTGGCTCTTTGAAACCGCATCAGAGCTGCCATCTTGGATGAGGATCCCAACTCATCCACCCGACGTTCGAGGTCATTACACCTACTCACATTGACCCGTGGACGTCTGTCTCCACCTGGTGGACGTTTGAGGTCATTACACCCATCACCCTCATCCCTCCAGACCACAAACACACACACACACACACACACACACACACACACACACACACACACACACACACACACACACACACACACACACACACACACACACACACACACACACACACACACACACACTCTTTGTACATAGTGTTTGCTGTTTAATAGATTAGATCTCCGTGTTAGATGTCATTTGTTACTTGAATGTGTTGATTTATGGAATGATTTCAGAATTATTTATGAATTAATACATTATGTTAATAAAGGCCTGTTAGCTGAATTGAACGCTTCTTGGTGATTATTATGTATTTATTGTTGACAATTCACTGGTTTGTAACAGTCTGTGCTCAGATCTCACACCTTCCCTTTTATTTAAGATTGTTATATTTTTACGCAGAAATATTAACTAACTTAAATAAACCTTTTACAAACGAGACTGATATTTTGGTATTAGCTATTTCCAGTTTATCTGGTGGTGCCCCAATCTATTATTAATACATAAATAACAAATTTATGCAAATTAATAATTTTTCATTAATAAATTATTTTTGATAATTTATTCTTTTTTTTTTTTAAAGTAATTACTCAATTTCTTTAGGAGTTGTTAATGAGTAAATGACCGTTTACTTTCATTAATAATTAAAAATTTTAATAAATTACTTCCAGTAATCTATTACTTACAGTAATTTAATGCTAATAACCAACCATAAATCCCAACAGTGTTCTTGAAGGCGCAGGATGTGACCCGCCAGATGAAAGCGGCGCGCCGAGACGATGTTTTGTAATCTTGATCGTCACTGGAGCTCTTCGTTACTAACGTGTTCACGCCAGTTAACCTTTAGAATTTTTCACGGGCAGCGCTGGTGGGACGCATTTAGGCTCCGTCCACACGGGCCAAAACAATCCTTTTCTTCCCGTCGCAATTAAAAACTTTCCCGTCCACGCACAATGAAAATTACTCAAAACCATGTAGTACATATGCCAGGCTTATAGGTGGCGCTGTAACGCTACCACAGAGATGCAGAGCATGCGAAATTCCTCATATTCAAGAAATCCAACATGTGGCTTTATTAAATCAAGTAGTAACAGTAGCTTCTGCAGCTCGATCTGGAGGATGTCGTCCACCATTGTTGTGGTTGAGTGACGTCACAGAGAGGGTTGCAGGCTTATCGGGTCGAGAGGGAGAGCGATGACATCATCGTTTTCAGCTAATGTACGTGTTGTCTGTCCACCTTCAGCCCCTTTGTCTTCTTGGTGCTGATCCGTGGTCCGATCCTCTCAGCGCTGCTCTCCAGAGAATCTGGTGGCTCCTGTAAGTCTGCACTGTCTTCAGCTGGCGAGGCGCTTTTGGCATTTTTGTTCAAAAAGCGTCTGGTAACAATGAATTTCAACTCTAACTTAAATAAATAAGTCCTTTTGTTCAAATGTTCAAGTATAAAAACATAAGAGAAGTTTTGCGTTTTTACTTGAAAACGTTTAAACGAGGCCTTAAAGGCGATTTTCAGCCGTCGGAGGTGAAAGATTGGATTGTGGGAGAATTCTTAGTAAAATCTGTGGTCGTGGCTTCAACATCCCGCCGTGCGCTAGGTTCACCAGACGGCGGAGTTGGTGCTCGTGAGCCTGCGATCAACACCAGACAGAGTCAGATATTTGGGGCGATCGTAGCTGCTGCTGCAACCTGCTGCCAGTTAGTTTTGTTTACATGTAATGTGTTTGGTTGGAAAATGAAAGACCACAACATAAAAATTCTAGTAAATGCTAATAGATGCTAACATTAGCCTCCAGGTTGTCCTCTCTCTCTCTCTCTGAGCCACGACCGCGTCAATCGGCACCCCCTTCGCTTTTTTCAGGATTTCTTTCCAAACACATAAATGCCACAATGCTGAGGCGCCGTTCATGCGTATATTACACAATCGGTTGACGGGATTACGCAATACGCAACACATTGTGGCTGCGAGCCAGCGCGTGTGTTCGTGCGGTCTGCAGACATGATTACTCACATTCGTCTCGTGCAGTGTGAGAGGCGGGGACTACTGAACACTGTTAATATGGCACAGTGTGGGGACGACTTAAGACTTTCTCTGAAGGAAAACTGGAAGGATGTATGATTGGTAATCAATGTCCAGGACCGAGGTGTCAGACATGTGGCCAACGGGCCAAAACCCACCCGCAGCCCGCCGGATGATCTCGCTGAGAAAACAGTAACTTTATCGTGTGGTGAACCTAACTTCTGATCGTGATTCATCCTGCTTGGATCACATTCTGTCCGTTAGAGAACGTAAGGACTGAGAAGCCTCG